>NC_056737.1:1060935877-1061093377 GCF_019279795.1 Protopterus annectens
TAATTACTTATTATGAAGGCATACATAAATGTGCAGACAGAACACAGATGTGCGTGTAATGCCAAAAATGGCTAAGTAACCGATAAGGAGTTCTTATTCATAGTTAGACAATATTTAAAAAAATAGCCCTAGAATGACCAAAAAAAAAAAAAAAAAGGTAAAATAAAAGGCCAGTACAGTCAAATTTTGTGATGAATGTAAGTCTTTTGGAGTTAATATTTCATATTCATAACTAATATATAGTTCAAATATTTCAAGAGGCATACATATATATGCCTTGTATCTTAAGAGGTAAATTTACTGTATCTTCATTCTTTTTTATGACTACGCACTACTGAATCTGCTCTTTTTTATTTCCTTTGTTCTTTGCTAACTAGGTTACGCCCACTAGACTAGTAGCCTCTTTTCAAGGAGACATGAGGTGATATTTATATTACTAGGGAAAATTTGGCCAGGGCATCAGGGAATTTCCCCTACTCTTTTCAATAGTTGCCGTGGGATCTTTTATGTCCAGCTGACCTACCACCAACTGAGGCAGATGGGGCCTCTGTTTAACATGTCTTCCAAAGGATGACACACTCAGGAGTGTAGGACCTCCCCCTTATGGTGCACTGCAGCGTCAGCAGTACATCTTCCCAACTATGTTTGTGTATGTCTCCTGCCACATCTCCTTTATAGACTGATAAATGTCCTGTTTTGCCTATATCGTCAAATACATTATGTTATCATGACCCCAGAGCTATGGATACCTTTGTGTCAAGTCAAATGAGGGGATGTAATTTGTCAATATAGTCTTGGTTTTTTTTTTTTCAAAACAAGTTTATTGTTTTAACATATAAGAGAAATATCATAACAATTTTATACAAATAATTAAAAATAGGTATTATTATAATATTCAACAAAACAACTAAAGTATTTACAAAGACATCCACTACAATCAGATCAATTAATTAAACTAAAATACTGTGCTATTGAAATTAGAATTTTTTTAACAAATTTTGTAAATTATCCCATACAATAAAATGTGATGTTTTTCTAGTTGTTCTCATTCTAATTGTGCTTATTTCCATATGACACATTATATTCATAACATTTTTAAATTCATTGAACGAAGGAGGTGTATCTGAAATCCAATTTCTAGTTATTATTTTCCTAGCCACTGCTAGGATAGACCATAACAAGGGAAGCTTAATCTTTTTAACACATTGAGGTACAGGTGTGTTGAATAATATAAGAGACTTAGAAATAATGAAATTATCTGTAAAAAGAGCCTGCAAAAATATAGTCTTGGTTTTGAGCTCATTTATTTTATATCCCACCAGGCTACCAAGCAGTTTGAACTCACTAAATGATGGAGCTACATCATTTTGGGGTCTGTGAGATATAAGAATAGATCATCCACAAACAATGCACTCTTCTCTTGAATGACCCCCACCCCACTTAAAGCCTTTACTCCAGGTAGAGAGAAAACAAGAGGGGGTTAGAGTTGACAGTTCTGACATGTATCTTACATAAACTCTATAGTGTCTGGTATCCCTCCTGCACATTTTACAAACACATTTGAACCCCTATGTATGCTTAGTAAGACCTGTATCCAGCTAGCAGAAAACCCGTATTCTTCTAACATGTCTAGAATAAATCACTATCAAAAAGTTTTTCTGCATCCAGGCTCAGTAAATGAAGCTTATTTTTATGTATAAGCAATGTCTTATTGATGTTGTCAAATGTCTGCCCCCACAACACAAATCCACACTGGTCCATTGTAATAATGGTCTGGACTGCTTTGGCCACCCTTTTTGCCATAAAAGACATAAATATCTATTTATTGGCATTTGTTTAACAGGTTAGTCCAACTTGGCCTAAAAAAACACTTTTAAGAGGAGGCCAGGGGGAAAAACTCCAGTAGAAAAATACCATTTACAACTGTCTGCACTTGTTGAGAGGTATAAAACAATAGAGAGTAATGAAAGACAACAGTATAAAGTGCAAAGAAAAGAAATACAGTATTATTAATTTTAAAACAACAATGCAGTATGATATAATTTTGTTCTTATATCTTATAACACTAAAATGATGGAACTACAATCATACTAAGTTACAAAAAGAGAGTAATGAGGAGTATAAAATATAATGATATGTGAAAAAAGAGTATTCATTACAGTATATAAACTCTTGAAAATCAGCCGACATGCAAGTTGCTAGGCTGACAAAAGGAAAACGCGGAGGTGAAATGAGAAAGATACAAAAAGAGAAAATAAAGCAGGAAAATATTTGAAAAAGAAAAACTAATGAGAGATGAAAAGAACAAATGTAGGTTACAGACAGTGAGTATTATTGGTGAGAAGAGGAGGAGAATAAATGATGGCAGAGTATAAGGATGTCTTATGAAAAAAGGAGCCAGGTGAAAAGGGCCGAGTGAGGTGAAGAAATGGAAAGCTGAGTTCACAAGATGCATGACCTTTTATTTTATTGGAAGTAGTTGTTTGTTTGTTCTACCTCTTATAACGGGTCAAGCTAAGCTGGTTTGACCAGGAGATGATCAGAATCCGGAGCATGACCATGTAGTCAGCAGATACTGCTTTAGGTAAGTTTTAAATTAATTTAAATTGCTGATTTGTTTCAGAGAGACAGAGAGGAATGGAGTTCTCTACTTTTAAAACACAGTTTGAGAAAAGTGAGTTACCTGCTGAGTAAACTGCATTTAGAAATAGCAAGCAGAGACTTGTCTACAAATCTGAGCTCTGTTTGGGGAGATGGGTTGGATAATAGTTTGGCGAGCAGGACATGTATGTGTTTGATGTCTAAGTTTATGGGTCACTAGCAGTTGCATTAGATGTTGTGAGAAGTCTAACAAGTTAAGATGTTTTAGTGATATACAGTGGTGACATTAATATTTCATATTTTTATTGTTTTGGCAATCTGTGCTGATTGACTGCTTGTTGCAGTCAAAAAAGTTGGTATGTGCTCCCTCTCTCTCTCTCTCTGTCTTCTTCTTACTCACATTTTCTCTATCTGGCTTGCTAAATACATAATTGATTGGCATATTAAATCACATAATTCATATCAAAATTCTCAAAAATAAAAATTGCTTAATGGTATAAGTAACAGAATCATTTAAAAGCTATGCTGGATTAAAAAACAAGTAGCACTTGTTAATTGTTAAGCACCAGTAAAATATTTTATTTTTCTAACTTTTTATGTTTCACAGAATGAGGCTAGATGTGTACCTAAATTAAATGTTAGTGCACCTAAGTCCAATAGCATTTAGTTTAATGAATGCCTAGCAGTACTAACCCCATTCCTTGATACATCTTCTTCTTCTTTCGGCTTTTCCCAGTTAGGGGTCGCCACAGCAGATCACCTATTCACTCATGATTGGCAGTGGAGTTTTATGGTGTCGAGTTGCCAGCCAGTAACTATGAATGGTGTTAAAAGATCAAACCAGATTTTTAAATCTGTATTTGCATTAATAATTTTCCTAAACGAGTCAATGTAATAATTAACCATATCAGTTTTAGTGGGCTTAGTTATGTTATATTGCATACTAATACATAATATGTGCCATGGTAAATTGTTTTTATCTGTTATTTAAATTTTTTTGTAAATCAAATTCATTTATTGATATTACAGTTAATATTTTTTTCCAATTTACAGAATAATTTGCACTTATCCAATCTGAGATTGTTTTAGATATTGATGCTTTTATATATGTTTCTATATCAGGAAAGTTTAATCCTCCCTGTTTACATAGTTTGATATGCTGTATTAAGGCTATTCTGTTTCTTTTGGGAAACCATAAAAATTTTATTAGGCATGAGTTTATTTCTTTGAGTATATTCCTTTCTGGTAACAGTTGTATTGACAAAGCTATATATAGAATCTTGGGTAGTAAAACCATTTTTATTAAGTGTAGTCTATCTTCAAATGTTAATATTATTTTGTTCCACTTTTCCACAGAGATTTTAATTGTATTGATGATATTATTGTAGTTTTTTGAGACTAATTCATTATTATCCTTGCATAACTAAATTTCTAGATATTTTAAGATAGATTCTTGTTTTCCTATAATGTGATTCCCCATTCATCTGCAATTCTTTTTTTTATTTAAAAATAAAAATTTTGATTTTGATTTATTGAAATGGAGTCCTGAAGTCCTGTAAAATGTGTCAATTAAAATATCAAATTCTTCTAATGTCTCTTTTGTATTGGTAATGTTAATAATATGTCATCAGCAAAGAGAATTGCTTTAGAATTGTATTGTTCATAAACATCTACTCCTTGGATTTTTGTATTGTTACATATTGAATCTGCCAATATTTCAATAGCCAAAGCAAATAGAATCGGTGACATGGGATGTCCTTGTTTAGTACCCTTTGTTATATGTATAGATTCAGAGGTGAAAGGACTTAGCTTAACATACGCTAAATTATTTGTATATGTATTCTTTAGTAGATGAACAAAGGAAGGAGAAAATTCAAATAACACCAGAAGTTTGAATAAATAGTCCCAATTTAGGGAATCAAAGACTCTCTCTATATCTAAGTCAATTATGAGTGTTTCTTTATTTTCTTTATTAATATAATCTATGAGAAATTATACTTCTAATATTGTCATGTGTGTGTCTATGATATATAAATTCAGTTTGATCATTATTTATTGTCTTGGATAGTGGTGTTTTCATTCTGTTAGTTAATATTGTCATAAATATCTTACAGTCATTATGTAATAATGATATAGGTCTATATGAGGTACAGAAGTTTGGGGATTTGTTTTCCTTTAGGATTGGTGTTATTAAGAAATATCTTCAAGAGGGTGGTATTAAAGCTTGTGACTGAATTTCTAATATAGTTTTATGGAAGAGGGATAGTATCCTTGAAGGAAAAAGTTTATATATTTCCATAATTATGCCATCTATACCTGGAACTTTATTATTTTATCCTCTTTTATTATATCTGTAATTTCTTTGTAGGATATGGGGGCTTGCAGATCTAGTTTTAATTTTTCTGTTATTTTTTTATATTAGAACATTTTCATCTAGATTTAATTGGTCAATATGTATATTTTCTTTTTGGAAATGTTTCATATAGTGATTTCTATAGACATCAAGAATGTCATCTATATCACAGACATTTTTCCCTTTCTTTTCATGGTAGATAATTTTAATGTTATTAGCTTTTGACTGTATTTTGATTCTTGTTGATAAATTATGTAGATATTTGTGAAAAGTGTCCAAGGTATTCATTTTTAGTTTTTCTAAAGTTAAACTAGTTTTATGTGTTAGAATTTCATTGTATTTTAATACTTCTACTTTCTTTTTCATCTCCAAATGATTTTGATTTTTTTCAGCTTTTAGTGACCAAAGTTTGGATTGTAGATCTAATAATTCAAAATCCCATTCTCTGATTTTTTTATACCAAGTTAGGGTTTTACCATATAAGTAAGCTTTTAATGAGTCCCATATCATTATTTTATTTATCTCTGTGGTGTAATTAATATCTAAGAAGAACTGTAATTCAGATAATAACCAGGGTTTGAACTCTTTAATTTTAGTTATATATGCTGGAATTCTGGAATTAAAGATTAATGGTTTGTACCCATTTTGAAGTTTTAGTATCAATGAATTGTGGTCTTAAAAGGGGCAGGGAGTGATTGAGAAATTAATGATTTTAGCGTATAAGTCATGGGTAGCAAATATTTTATCTATTCTAGTTTGGGTACCAAATCTGTGATCTTGATGGGAAAACAAACATGTGTCTTTTTTAAATTTGAAAATATCTACAAGATGCAATCATTCTATCCTCTTGTTTAAAGCTTTTGATACAGCAGATGTACGCAGTGGTCTTTTATTTGTAGTTTCAGAAATATCAAATATACAGTTAAAATTTCCTAATATTAAGTTGCCTTTATAATTATTGGAAATTAAATCCAAGTGTTTTTAACAGTACCTGATCCAATGCCTGGGAACCTGTAGGAACCTGTATAGACTGGCTAGGGTCCATATTCTGTTATTATATTTAACTATTACTAATGCATTAAGGCCTTCTTTATCTTCATACTTATAAATGATTTCCAGGTTAATCACATTTGTTTTCCATAAAATTATTACCCCTTTTGTCTTTGTCTTATAAGTGGATTGTGCCAATATCATATATTGCTTAGGATTCTATTTGTAATTGTCATTTGTTTTGAAATGAGTGTTCTTGAAGGAAGACAATTTGTGCTTTGTTCAGTTTTAAATATTTCAGTAGATTTGCTCTCTTGCTAGGATTGTTTAAGCCATTGGTATTTAAAGATAATAAAGTTAAATCCATCTTAAGTTATTTAGACTATGTATTTTTTGTTTTATTGTGACTATTAAACATTTTCCTCTGATAACTATAAAGTATATCTTTGAGCTTTTAAAGGAAATTATCAATTTTATACTTTGAGTGTTTACCAATAAAGTAATGTTTTGGTCAGGCATACTAAAAATGTTTTTGTGAAATAAATTTAAATGAATTAATGTTAACAAAACTAAGATCTACACTAGCCATGGAATGAAAATCATTCCTAATCTGATGGATAAACCTAAGTCCATCAGATTATCACTCATAACTTGACAATCCAGAATATCTGAGCTCCATAAATTGAATTATCATATGGAGAATATTTGTAATAGGAATAAGCAATATTTATATTATTTTGAACAGATATAGTACTACTGTAGATTAGACAGAATTCTAATACAATTTAAATGTCTACTTATTGCATAAGCAATTAATATTTACATGAAATATAGCTGACAAGCAAGTCATTCATAGTAAAGTAGGATGTACCATATATAAAACCTCAGTAAAAGATTACAGCACACAGTCATTTAACATATTCACCCTTATTGATAAAGTCTTTCAAAACTTATTACTTAATATAAATAGATGGTAATAATATTTATACCTAATGTTTATAATACAATGTATTTTACTGGATATATCAGAAGTTATATTTCATTGTTTGCCAGCATTTAAGTAATCACTTTGTTTGTTGCTAACTTACTTAAAGCATCAAGTTTGTTTTATATGAATATTGATGAATGTTAGTGCATTTTAATTGTCAGTGCATCCCTCTTCCCCCCATTTCCTACACATAAAGATTTTCATATCTGTCATTTCTTATTATAAAATGAGTGAAATAATAGGTTAAAAACAACAAATTCACTTATTGTGATTAATGATTACAAGTGATGAAACTTGTTTCAGTCTACAATTAGATCTGCTGTGGTGAAGAAAATTTGATCGTAATAGAAGAAAATTGATTATTTTGTATTGTTGTACATTTTAAGGCTGAGTTTATTTCACAGTAGCTTAACAATGTAATCACACTTTTCAAGTAGAACATTTGTCATTTTACCGTTCAGCTGTAGCACGGACAGTATCTCTACAGTATTCATAAAATATCCTCAACAACCGCCTGACCTGCACTAGGTCTTTGGTTATTTACCCTGTCTAGGATTGCTGCCTCCTCCCCAAGCTAAGGAAAACAGACAAACCTCTTTGGTCATCTTTCCCCTAAACAGCTCAAGAAACTCAACAACCACCTGACCTGCACTAGGTCTTGAGTTATTTACCCTGTCCAGGATTGCTGCCTCCTCCCCATACTAAGGAAAAGAGACAAACCTCTTTGGTCATCTTTCCCCTAAAGAACTCAAGAAACTCAACAACCGCCTGACCTGCACTAGGTCTTGGGTTATTTACCCTGTCCAGGATTGCTGCCTCCTCCCCAAGCTAAGGAAAAGAGACAAACCTCTTTGGTCATCTTTCCCCTAAAGAATTCAAGAAAGTACTGACTGTTACCTACATTTAAAAGTATTACATACACACCAGGTGCTTTCTGTTAACTCCATAGCCAGGACAGCCAGCAGCCAAACCCTTCCCAGCTTCCTACAAACAGAGTATCCACTCTTACAGCCTCCTTAACTTCTCCTGTGTAAACCTACCATATCTCCTTAGAGCTGCATGCTCTGGACTAGCCTTGCTTGCAGTTCATCCCTTGCCCACTAGGTGGCAACCCCCACTTTCCAGGTTTTTTCCTCTTGCCTACTCCACCTCCATTGTACAAAATTCTACTAAACACTCTTTCTTTGTTTCAATACCACCTTTCCTCAACTCAGACACATCCCTCCTTGTACTGTACCTCCATACTCCTACCTCACTATCAATCTGCGCTCTTCTTGTGTCCAGCCCCACCCCCCACTCTCTGCTCTACCTATGTCAACTAGTTTTCACCACAGATCTTATCCTTTTGTAGCCAACCCTGCAAGACTAGTCTACAGGTCACTTCTGGTCTGTGCCTGCACTAGCCCTCTATACTCCTCCCCCTTTTTACCCTATTTCCTCACCTAACCCATAAATATACCTGCTCCCAAGTGGTGCCATCTTTAATCCTAGAATTACCCCAGGCTGCTGTGCAATCCTGCCTTCGGTGTTCCCACCTGAGTAAGGGATATTGTTACAGTATTTTCCTTGTTGTTAATCAGTTTGCAAAATGTATAACTGTCTCTGTAAAGAACATGTTTCCTTATTCTACTGCTAACAATGTGCTAGCCAATATATTTTTTAGGGTAACTACACCTAAAGTGTTTAATGCCATGTGGCTCTGCAGCGTTTTTTCCTTCATGAACAATTAGACATCTGTAGCGTATTGCTTTTTGTATATTTAGATATGCTTGTTAATCTGTTTTTGTACAATTAGATATTCTGGAAATGAGTAATTGTTAACATGTTTCAGAACAATTAGATATGCTGGTAATGATTTACAATGCTCTGTTTCTCTTCATATTAAGTTAAGGCAGGGTAGCGTTCTAACTCTGTGTAGAGCATATTCCAAGGGCCGGTTGCGAATCTATCCTGGTCGCTATCACTCCTAACAAGGTTTTTAACTGCCCTATCCAACCCTGTACACTGCATACTGTTAAAGGGGAATTTGAGTGTTTTATCTACCATTATTGTCCGCGCTTACTCTGGTGGTTCAATTAGTGTATGCTAAGAGGCACCAGCACTTCCTAAAACACTCTGACTACTGATTAGGTTAGGTCCACAAGCCAGCCTCCTTTACTATTAATTAGCTGTCTTAAAGTGGGTCCTCAAATCTGTTTCAGGTCTCATTGAGTCAACAAGCTATTACTGAATTAGTTGTTTCAGTCTCCAAAAGGTAGCGGTTCTCTGGTAGCATGGTGACACCATGCTAGAGAACAGCTCTGGAGCCCAGTCTATGTGTAAGTGCGATAATACAGAGCGCTTTTACCTTCTGTTGCTCACCTGGCTAAAATCCTGACTTTTGTTGGGTATCTGCACTCACGTTTTACTGACCTTGGCAGATATTGACTCACAGGGGTTCCTTCCTAAGCAAGCAAAGCTCCAGCAGTGTTTATTAATTGAGTATTCACTATGTTTTCAGTTAAAAATGCATATTAAGACTCAAAACTGCATCTCTCAATTCCAGGCTTCTGTAACCCGCTACATGCAACGAATGGTCATGTAATGAACATTTACTACTAATTTAGCAGATGATAGTGTTATTTCTAAGCTGACTGCTAGATTTTATTGGGAGCTTAGTGTATTTCTCCAACGGCTTTAGTTTTAGCGGTTTATTAGAGTTGATGATTAAGCTGAATGTTAGCAGACTTAAGAGTTATTTTGATAAGCTGATATTTAGAACTTAAAGTTCTTAAAGTCTCTTTATTAACTGCTTCTACTTTGCCTATGCCTGTGTTAATTTAAAATAACATATTTTGGATAATGACCTGTGCATTTCTTGGCTAATGTGTTTTCAAATGTACTATCTTTTACTAAATAATTTGCTTATAGTCTGTCTTAGTCCTACTGCCTATTTCAACACATTTTCTTCTCCCTTTGTGCACCCAGCTCAACAACTGCCTGACCTGCACTAGGTCTTGGGTTATTTACCCTGTCCAGGATTGCTGCCTCCTCCCCAAGCTAAGGAAAAGAGACAGACCTCTTTGGTCATCTTTCCCCTAAAGAACTCAAGAAAGTACGTCTTATACTGACTGTTACCTACATTTAAAATTGTTACATACACACCAGGTGCTTTCTGTTAACTCCATAGCCAGAACAGCCAGCAGCCAAACCCTTCCCCCTCCCTACAAACAGAGTATCCACTCTTACAGCCTCCTTACCTTCTCCTGTGTAAACCTACCATATCTCCTTAGAGCTGCATGCTCTGGACTAGCCTTGCTTGCAGTTCATCCCTTGCCCACTAGGTGGCAACCCCCCACTTTCCAGGTTTTTTCCTCTTGCCTACTCCACCTCCATTGTACAAAATTCTACTAAACACTCTTTCTTTGTTTCCAATACCACCTTTCTTCAACTCAGACACATCCCTCCTTGTACTGTACCTCCATACTCCTACCTCACTATCAATCTGCGCTCTTCTTGTGTCTAGCCCCACCCCCCACTCTCTGCTCTACCTATGTCAACTAGTTTTCACCACAGATCTTATCCTTTTGTAGCCAACCCTGCAAGACTAGTCTACAGGTCACTTCTGGTCTGTGCCTGCACTAGCCCTCTATACTCCTCCCCCTTTTTACCCTATTTCCTCACTTAACCCATCAATATACCTGCTCCCAAGTGGCACCATCTTTAATCCTAGAATTACCCCAGGCTGCTGTGCAATCCTGCCTTCGGTGTTCCCACCTGAGTAAGTGATATTGTTATGGTATTTTCCTTGTTGTTAATCAGTTTGCAAAATGTATAACTGTCTCTGTAAAGAACATGTTTCCTTATTCTACTGCTAACAATGTGCTAGCCAATATATTTTTTAGGGTAACTACGCCTAAAGTGTTTAATGCCATGTGGCTCTGTAGCGTTTTTTCCTTCATGAACAATTAGACATCTGTAGCGTATTGCTTTTTGTATATTTAGATATGCTTGTTAATCTGTTTTTGTACAATTAGATATGCTGGAAATGAGTAATTGTTAACATGTTTCAGAACAATTAGATATGCTGGTAATGATTTACCATGCTCTGTTTCTCTTCATATTAAGTTAAGGCAGGGTAGCATTCTAACTCTGTGTACAGCATATTCCAAGGGGCGGTTGCGAATCTATCCTGGTCGCTATCACTCCTAACAAGGTTTTTAATTGCCCTATCCAACCCTGTATACTGCATACTGTTAAAGGGGAATTTGAGTGTTTTATCTACCATTATTGTCCGCACTTACTCTGGTGGTTCAATTAGTGTATGCTAAGAGGCTCCAGCACTTCCTAAAACACTCTGACTACTGATTAGGTTAGGTCCACAAGCCAGCCTCCTTTACTATTAATTAGCTGTCTTAAAGTGGGTCCTCAAATCTGTTTCAGGTCTCATTGAGTCAACAAGCTATTACTGAATTAGTTGTTTCAGTCTCCAAAAGGTAGCGGTTCTCTGGTAGCATGGTGACATCATGCTAGAGAACAGCTCTGGAGCCCGGTCTATGTGTAAGTGCGATAATACGGAGCGTTTTACCTCCTGTTGCTCACCTGGCTAGAATCCTGACTTTTGTTGTGTATCTGCACTCACGTTTTACTGACCTTGGCAGATATTGACTCACAGGGGTTCCTTCCTAAGCAAGCAAAGCTCCAGCAGTGTTTATTAATTGAGTATTCACTATGTTTTCAGTTAAAAACGCATATTAAGACTCAAAACTGCATCTCTCAATTCCGGGCTTCTGTAACCCGCTACATGCAACGAATGGTCATGTAATGAACATTTAGTACTAATTTAGCAGATGATAGTGTTATTTCTAAGCTGACTGCTAGATTTTATTGGGAGCTTAGTGTATTTCTCCAACGGCTTTAGTTTTAGCGGTTTATTAGAGTTGATGATTAAGCTGAATGTTAGCAGACTTAAGAGTTATTTTGATAAGCTGATATTTAGAACTTAAAGTTCTTAAAGTCTCTTTATTAACTGCTTCTACTTTGCCTATGCCTGTGTTAATTTAAAATAACATATTTTGGATAATGACCTGTGCATTTCTTGGCTAATGTGTTTTCAAATGTACTGTCTTTTACTAAATAATTTGCTTATAGTCTGTCTTAGTCCTACTGCCTATTTCAACACATTTTCTTCTCCCTTTGTGCACCCAGCTCAACAACTGCATGACCTGCACTAGGTCTTGGGTTATTTACCCTGTCCAGGATTGCTGCCTCCTCCCCAAGCTAAGGAAAAGAGACAGACCTCTTTGGTCATCTTTCCCCTAAAGAACTCAAGAAAGTACGTCTTATACTGACTGTTACCTACATTTAAAATTGTTACATACACACCAGGTGCTTTCTGTTAACTCCATAGCCAGAACAGCCAGCAGCCAAACCCTTCCCCCTCCCTACAAACAGAGTATCCACTCTTACAGCCTCCTTACCTTCTCCTGTGTAAACCTACCATATCTCCTTAGAGCTGCATGCTCTGGACTAGCCTTGCTTGCAGCTCATCCCTTGCCCACTAGGTGGCACCCCCCTTTCCATTTTCTTCCCCTTGCCTACTCCACCTCCATTGTACAAAATTCTACTAAACACCCTTTATACTATTTCTAACTATCTGATAGACCCACTTAACCCCACTTCTTCCATATTTTGCAGCTGCACATTTCACTATCTCCTTTTAACTTACCCTAACAATTAGCACTCCACTAATTGTTTTCCCTGCACCTGGTCCTTCTCTGGCTCTACCCGCTCCATTCGCCCTGTGGGCTCACTCCGCTCCCCTACCCTGCCCCCAATTTCCACCCACCCCCACTACTCCTACACTTATATTTACCAAACCACACCCCCCACTAATTGGTCAATCCCACTAACCACTTTCAACCTATCACAACCCATCCTTCATATCACCCATCCCCATTTTCCCAATTCTCTTACACTCAATCTACTACATCACCACACCTTTATTCTCTTAACCTATCTAGCACTCTAGCCACTATGTCTACACATAGCACCTCAGCAACTCCAAAACTTAAACCATTGTACTACCTCATAACCCCAATTTTGATACTTTATATGCTTACCGCCTACGAATTCCACTACCTGCCTGTCAGCTTCCAACATCAGTCACTACCATATATACCCAAACACACACCCCTCCTGTAATACTACCCCACCTCCTCACCTACTGCACTACTCCAAAACCTCTCCATCCTATACAAACTACTTACTTAAACCCAAGGACTAAAAGCTATTACCAACTCCTACTAAAGTTCACCAAATTCATAAGGAATTTATTACCTAACCTCATAGCTGATGGCGACATCCATCCTAACCCAGGCCCAAACTCACCAGCTACCACTTATACCAAAAGAAAAACTCCTACCGTCATAAGAAATTCACATAATGCCCCCAAAGCATTTCTAGTCTGTCACCTAAATATCAAAAGCATAAAAAATAAACTCCAAGAGCTGCATGCTCTCCTAGATATCTACTCCCTTAATGTTTTCTGCCTTACTGAAACCTGGCTCAAACCCACCATCCCTGACAATGAAATACTTCCCCCAAGCTGCAATATTACTAGAATGGATTGAAAAGGTAGAAAAGGAGGGGGAGTTGCCATTCTATACAAATCCACCCTCGAATTATCCACAATTAGCATCCCACAAGACCTAGTTGTCACCAATACTGAAACTATCCTCTCAAGAATCCAACTTAACAATAACAAATCTATTAACATAGTGTGTAATTATATTCCCCAGGCAATAACATAAACATCTTAGAAAGTACCCTCCATTGGTTATCCTCCACCCACCCCCAAGAAACACTCATTCTTGGGGACTTCAACATCGACTGGACAGTCAGTTCAGCTAACTTCCCAACTACCCACATTAACTTACATGTTTTTTCCCAAACAATTACTACCTCCACTAAAATCAACAAACCCAGCAGTAAGGAAAGCATCTTAGACTGGATCTTAATAAATAACAAACCTCAGTTATAGAAATCAGGCACCCAACCTGAAGTCATGAGCGATCACCTGCTAACCTACATAATGAGAAAAAGAGATGACTTGCCCCACCAAACCACCTTTAAAACTCTTAGGTATACAAAGAACTTTAACCTAAATAGTTTCATATCTGATTTAACCTCATGCAGATGGGACAATCTTAAACTACTCCCCCTTGACCAAGCAGTCTCAAATTTCAACACCAGGTTCCTGGCCATCCTAGACAGTTATGCTCCCACACGTAGAATCAGAATCAAAAACAAAATAGCTCCATGGCTAACCAATACTACTAGATAAAAATGTACAGCCAGAAATACAGCATGGACCTCATGGAGAACCACCAAATCCCCTCAAGCCCACATATTATTCAAACAATTAAGAAACGAAGCAAAAAGATCCATTCTGCTAGACAAGCAAAGCTACTATTTCAACTTGCAGCAAAAGCACCAAAATCAACTTCAAAAATTTTGGTCAGGTTTGAATAAACTACTACACCCAGGTAAATCTTCTACCCCCCACCCCCTCAACTACCTTAGACCTACCCCCTGAATCTGTAGCAAATAGCTTCAACACTTTATTCACCGAAATTGTCAAATCCGTAGCTAATAATCTATCTCCTTCCTCCTCTTCTACAATCACATGTAATCAGGTAAACCCCCCTTAAAATTTGAGTGTATCCCTACAGACTATATCAAATCCTTACTAAAGAAATTAAAACCTACCCCCCTGGCAGCAGACCTACTTCCCGCAGAGTTTCTACAAAAGGCTGGTAATGTAATAGCTTATCCTATCTCCATCTTAATCAATCGATCTATCCAGGAATCCTACATTCCCCCCATTTGGAAAATCACTCATATTATTCCACTTCATAAAGGTGGAAACTCCACTGAACCTTCTAATTACAGACCTATCGCCATACTATCTCCACTAGCCAAAATTATGGAGAAATGCATGCAAAAGCAACTTTTAAACCACCTCACCCACAATAATCTCCTAGCCTCATCCCAGCATGGTTTCAGACCAGCCCACAGTACTACCACTGCCCTTCTCTCCTTCTCCCACACAATAAATCACAACCGCAATAAAAACCTGCTTTCCTCTGCCCTCTTCCTTGATTTGTCAAAATCATTCGATATGGTAAACGACAACCTACTCTTAGACTCTCTCAAATCTCTGTCCATAGAAAACCCAGAAATCAACTGGTTCCACTCTTACCTGCATGGTAGACAACAAGCAGTCCTGTGGAAAGAGCATCTATCTCCCCTTTTACCTGTCACCCTAGGAGTACCCCATGGTTCTATTCTGGGTCTCCTCCTTTTCTCTATTTTCATCAATGACTTGCCCAAAGTTATCCCTCATGCTACTGCTATACAATAACTCTATGCTAATATGCACTGCCGCAACTCCCACAGAATTACAATCCCTATCCCAAACCACCTTCAACAAAGTAGAGAACTGGCTTAATAATCGTCAGCTCTTATTGAACCCAAACAAAACCAAACTTCTACTTTTCTCCCCCACCCGTAAGCTAACACCACCAATATTTTCAGTCTCTTCTCATAATGGCACCATAATTTCTCCAGAACCATGCATTAAACTGCTAGGTATAATCATTGATAACAATCTAAACTACAATGCCCATACAGACAAAACCATTAAAACAGTAAACATAAAAATAGGCTCCATGTATAGGATTAAGAAATTTCTAACCCTGACTGCCAGAACAGCCAACGCTTGCACACATCTTCTGTCATCCCTTCTCTATGCCTCACCCATCCTCACTAATCTATCCAAATCAAATCTGAACAAAATCACTAGCTGCTACAACAATATAGCAAGATTCGCCACAGGCTCAGCATACAGAACCCACCACTGTCACAATCTTCACAAATTAGGCTGGCTAGAACTACCCAACGTAATATACTATAACCAACTCATAGTAATTCACAAAATCCTCCACCAACCTACCCACTCCCCCAGTCTAGCTAATATTATTACCCCATATTGCAACCTAGCATCCCTCCGCTCATCCAGAAGAATGCTAGTACAAATGACCAAAGCCAACAACTCAGCCGGAGATTCCTTATTCTCCAACTCTGCTGGAAAAAATGGAACTCCCTTCCTGCTGAACTAACCACCAATTGCTCCTTGCCTCATTTCAAAATATCTCTAAAGACACACATGCACAATGACTGGCTATGTCCATGTCTAAACCCTGACTAACCCACACAATATTCAGACTGAGTTATGACAAAAAGTTTGTCTCACTGTTATCTAGTCCCTATCAAACCCAACATTACTCAAAAGAATCTATTAATCCAACTTAGCTCTCAAATGTAATTTCCCTTTATTCTCTCCTTACCCTCTTTCAATTAAATTATTTTACTCCTTTATATCTCTCTAGCTTCCATTATCAGGACTATAACCTCATTTTCACCCTTTGCTGCTTCCTACCTAACCTACCCTTCAATTATTTCATTCTTCCTTTCTTTCTTAATGATCATCCTTTTCCTATACATACACTACTCTTATATGTTTATTTTTCCCTTTATATTTCTTTCCATCTCCATCTTTGTTGTTGTCTTTCTCATATCTAAATGTTACCTTACTTTGTACTTTTTCTTAAACATGTAACCTATTATGTTTTTGTCTTTTGATCTTTGCTAAATTGCTAAATATCACTGTAACCTGCATTTTAAATGTTTATCTGTTACTTGGAGCTTTTCTTCCCGGGCCTCCGCTGAAAATGGATATGTATCCAGTCGGACTTTCCCGGTTAACAAATGTAAAATAAAATAAATAAATAAATAAATAAATAAGTTCCCTTTCTATATTCAATAGTCTATTGTGTATAATCAGCAGAGGTTAAACTGAGTGATTATTGTCAATTTAATACTATTTGTTCAGAATGTGAGTGTTACATTTCGGCTTCTATTGTTTCCCTTAAACAACTTTGTCAGTTTGATGTCATGTATAAAAAGTTGTTACCTTGGTAACAGCTTAAGTATTATGTATGGTCAAGATGTGTTACAAAACCACAATTCAAGTTAAAGCAATTATATAACTTGTTATGCACATTTACCTATATGAGAAAATCATCATGCTTCCCCTTGATGTTCAGTATAGTGTATATCATTTATGACAAGTTAAAACAGTACTGTTATTATACTCAAGCCCATGTTATTAAACTGTCTGTTGTCAATTTAATACTATTTGTTCAGAATATTATTGTTACATTCTGTGACATTTCAAGTTCAGGCTTCTATTGTTTCTCTTGAACAACTTTGTCAGTTTGATGTCATGTATAAAACATTAGTTACCTTGGTAACAGCTTAAGTATTATATATGGTCAAGATGGATTACAAAAACTACAATTAAAGTTAAAGCAATTACATGACTTGTTATGCATATTTACTTATATAAGAAAAATCATCATGCTTCCTCTTGATGTTCAATGTAGTGTATGTCATTTATGAGAAGCTAAGACAGTAATGTTATTATACACAAGCCCATGTTATTAAATCCTATCTTTAATATCTAAATTCAGCAGACTGCTTCATCTTATATGATGATTATACATTTTATGTCTAGATTTACAAAAATCATACATTACATAACTATTGTGTGTGGTGTTTTTTTATTTTTTTTTTATCAAAAATCAACTTAATGAGCTAAACAAAGTGTTGGGAGACCATCAATATGTGTTGTACATGTGGATCAAAAAACAGCCCTTTTATAATATATATGTATATATATATATATATATATATATATATATATATATATATATATATATATATATATTAAACCAAAAATGTCATTGCCGAGAATTATGTCGGAGGCTCCTCAGAGCTGTTAAGCATTATCATCACTCTGTCTCCATTACCATACCAACCTGGGAGCATCTGTTTATGTTAATATGTCTGTGTACTGCATACCAGAGGCTTGTGATGCACCTGAAGCAAAGCTTCACTTCACTGCAACTTCAAGCCAGGAAAAGAACAGAGAGCAAACAGATAAAAAAAACCCAACAAGCCGCCACAACAAGAGACAACACACTCCTCCAGCCCTCCCACCTCCCACTCAGCAGATGTACAAACAAACCATTCTCTGCCAAAACATCCCAAATCACAGTTCTATCCACCCCCTTCCCCTGGATCCAGGCTAAAACACCAAATGTCTCTTCCTAATACACAAGCATCAGTAAACCTCAATCACAAGCCGCAACCCACAGCTTCCTGGAGATGAAAATGGCAACATATAACAGGTGCCAGACACAGCTGTATCCACATACACCATGTCAGGGTTGATCAAACAACACTCAAAGCTGTGATACTTGCCATAATTGATATTAATTATGTTTAGACAGAATAATAATGACATTTATACTAGCTGCCAGACATGGCTGCATCCACACACACCATATCAAGATTGATCAAACAGCACTTGAAGCTATGATACCAGCCATAATTGATATTAACTATATCTAGGCAGAATAATAATGACATTTGTACTAGCTGCCAGACACAACTGCATTCATGCACACCATATCAGGATTGATCAAACAGCACTCGTAGCTGTGATACCTGCCATAATTGATATTAACTATATTTAGACAGAAGAATGATGACATTGTTACTAACAGCTTGCTACTCTTATTTAACCAGGATATACATGACATTTCTAAATCATACTTTAACTGAAGAAGGCATTAGTCTACATGACAGCATTTTTTTTTCAAAACACTCTACTGTTACTCCTATCATATATGATGTTAATTTGTTACACTTGAGTCTGAACGCTGATGAATGGTACCTTGTTGAATTAGTTAATTAATTACTTAAATTATTATAAGTAAAATCAATCCTGTGGTGGTGGTATTGCAGTAGCGTTGTCGCCTCACAGTAAGACGCTGTCTGGTTCGATTCTCAGCTAGAACGTCTTCTGCATGGAGACATGTATGAATGGGCATACCTTCGTTGAAGGTTGTGTGTCAGGGCTGGTAACTCGGCACATAAAAATCAACTACCAATCATTAGTGGACCGGAGTTCCGCTGTGGCGACCCCTAACCGGGAAAAGCCGAAAGACACAACAACAACATTATAAGTAAAATCAATGAAAAATGAACAAGATATGTATTCGTTGAGTTCAAGTAGAGGAATAGAAACTTCTATGTTTGTATTATATGTTGCTTTGTTTGGCTTATATATAATGTAAATAGTAACCCATCTTGACTTACCTTTGTTTGTGAAGAATTATTGGACTCTGAACATTCTGAATAAATCATTACTGTTTCTGAGTTGTTTAAGAACCCCTCCTTTTTTTAAATAAAAACAGATGACAAGTGATGTACCATATCAGTTGATACTTTGAGAGATGGAGTTGTAAGAGGTTTTTTTTTTGGGACAGCTATCTTGGAATCAGTTTTTTGTTTCTTCTTTCTAGCATTAGTCCAAGGATTTGTTTCTTTTATTCTTTTAAGAGTAGGGGCCATTCATTCTATTTCCTCTGGGATAGACACTATGTTGTTGTTTTTGATGAATATAGTAGCTTCTCCTAAGTCATTGAAGGTTCTCATCTTATTGGCAAAAAGCATTTTTATCTTGGCTGGAAAGGCCAGCTGTGCTTTAATGTTCTTTTGTTTCAACAGTTTTATTATTGGCCAGACATTTTTCCTTTGTTCTAAAATTCTGGAAGAATATTCATTGTCAAACCTTATCAGGCTTTGATTGTATTTTAATGGTTATTTTCTCCAAGCAGATTTTAATATTATTTCCTTGTCCAGAAATGAAAGAAAGAGTATTTGTTGAGTTAGAAGCAGGTTTCCTCAGTGCTCTATGTGCCCTTTCAATCCCAAATGAAAGTCCCTCTTTCAAGTCTAAAAATTCAGGAATCCAGGTTGTTAAGAATGAAATAATGTCTTCTCCTTCAGTGTTTTCAGGCAGACCAAAGATCATTATATTGTTTCTCCTTTTCCTGTTTTCTAAGTCATCTATTTTGTTAAGCAGCCATGTATTCTGTTTAAGCAGACATTCTTTTTGGAATTCTTCCTCTTTGAGTCTCCCTTCAGTGTCATTTAGAGAAGTCTCTGTATTTGTTATTTTTGTATGGTGTTGCTGTAATAGTTCCTTAAGAGTATCAGTCTGTTTTTGAGAATTTAATTTGAGGTTTTCTAAGTCATTTTTAAAGCCATCCATCTTCAAAGATAGTTCCTGTAAGGTAGATGTCATCAATCGCAGTTCTTTTTTCAAAGCAACATCTAGATGAAAATTCCTTGAGTTGTTCATATTCAGTGACTCAATATATCTCCAAGTTACTTGACAGGAAAATTTTTGTATATCTCCTCCAAAATTGATATTTATGTAGTTTAGTAGTTTATCTATAGATTTCTGATGTTTTAAATGTGAAAATAACACAATTTTCCTATAGTATTATTGTAGTTTATGGAGCTCTCAAAATTCACTGCTCTCAGTTAGCCACCTAGGCTCCGCCCCCTTTGCCCTTGAGATTTGACTGCAGCACTCATTTGTAAATGTTGCTCAGTCACTGTTCTCTACATTATTTATCAAGTTTTATGTTAAATATGTCATTGCTTTTAGAGCACCTTAGTTTATATCATATCCTTTCATCTATAGGCTTGGACTCTTGACCATTTCACCTGCCTAATACACTGTATAACACCTTTCACCAAAGCATTTGTCTGTCTCCTCTTTAAATAAAGTTATATTTTCACTCAGCTTATTTGTTTAGGTAATTCATGGAGTAATGAAGTAACTCTTGCATTTCTATTTAAAGTTCTAACTCATTTTCTTTGTTCTTGCCTGATACTTTTTGTGAGTTCTGGATGCTCTAACATGAAATTATCTGTTTTTGGCTTATATATAAAATCATATTCCCATTTATATTTCTATAGAAGCTTTTTAATCTCTGCTGATACTTAAGACCATTCATTCCCTGTTTTTTTCTAGATATAATTTTCTGAAAATGTTATAGAGACAGCAGCAATTCCAACTTACTCAAAGTCATTTAATTTTAAAATGGAAAAAGTGTAGCAGGAATACATGCAAAATATAAAATGCATTCTGAAACTAAAAAAAATCATACGATCTTATGTGGGGAAGATCACAATGTAACAGTAAATTATAACATCTGGAGTTTACCCACTATTATGTTCTTCTTGTCCCAGCCAGGCTTTTCATCAGATGACTAATAACTGTGTGACACTAATGACAGATGGAACCTTTTCTGGTGTATGGTGCCCTTATGTAGAAAGACTTGTTAGGAGCTGACTTTACTTATTCTCACTGTAGTCAGTGACATAATTCCTCATTAATATTAGTTAGTCCTCCTGCATTCAATAACATTTAGTTTAATGATTGCCTAGGATCATTGCCCCCATTCCTTGAAATGTGAAAAGTTTAAAAAAACAACATATTTCTGTTGCTTAATGCTTCATGTGTTAGAGCTACTCGTTTATGAATCCTGTTTTTTTTCCAGAAGTATTCAAATGAAACTGAAGTAATTTTTGGAAGTGTGGCTGTGTTACATTTAGCACAATAACTGTATTTTTATATATCTTTTTCTGACCTCTGTGCTTGATGACCATCAAACTACTAGTCTTCTGTTCCCCATTACAGGGATGAGAGCAATCTGTGGCATGGCTGTCATATGGGCAGCCATGAAGGATGTTTCTACCATACCCTTGTCACTGATGGCTGATATGGACATCTGCTTCACCACAGGGGAGCACTCTACATGTTTCTTGTGATGTATGTATTCTTTGTCAGAGAAGCAGGAAGGTCACCATCAGCAATTTATTCCTCTTTGTCAGAAAGGCAGGTAGATCGTCATCAGTAATTTATTTCTCTTTGTCAGAGAGGCAGGTAGGTCATCATCAGTGATTTATTCCTCTTTGTCAGAGAGGCAGGTAGGTCGTCATCAGCAATTTATTCCTCTTTGTCAGAGAGGGAGTTAGGTCATCATCAGTGATTTATTCTTCTTTGTCAGAGAGGCAGGTAGGTTGTCATCAGTGATTTATTTCTCTTTTGTCAGAGAGGCAGATAGGTCATCTTCAACAATTTATCCTTCTTTATCAGAGGGACAGGCACAGAAACTCTTTTTTTTGTTTTTATCTACTTTAAGTACACAAAAAGGCTAAATGCATAGATTAAACGAATATATGTTGAAGTATATAATATAAAGAGTATTTAATTAATAAAATATTCCTTTAAAGATTTGAAATCAGAGTATTCCAGTGGTTATTAACCATGATCTATGCCACTGATGAAATAAACAACTGGCCAAACCTTTTGCCAAATATCACACTGGGATATGCCATTTATACATCCTGTTCTGTGGAGGTAAGAGCACTGCAGGGAATTATGTGGCAGCTCTCTGGGAAAGAGGAACCAGTTCCAAATTATCGTTGCCAGTCAAAGTCATCAAGTTCAGTCATTATTGGAGATTCACTGTCAGTGACCTCAGTTCCTATGGCTAGAATACTGGGTCTTTACCATTTCCCACAGGTAAGAACCTTTAACATTGTACATTTCTTTTATTTGTTCTTAGCATGTTGTATTTATCTTTTTTCTACAAGTGGATCCAGATGTTGTATTGCTTTAGGTATGAGTAGCAACTGTTGTTAAAAATGGATAGTTATAAATACAGACTGCAATCTAGTACATAGGATTAAGGCTATGACACTCAGTCTCTAGTCTTGCGTTTGATTCCCTCTACTTCCACGAATGTATTATGTAACACTGAACAAGTCATTTATCTTGAAACGTATTTTGTTTTTCCTGGGATTTGGTACTTATGCCCATAAAACTTAAATGTTTAACAACAAAAAGAAAGATTAATGTAACTTAGCTCCATCTTGAATCCAAGTTCTCGAATTACTGCCCTGAGCTGTGCTTTAAACCTTTTAGGCAACAACTTTAGGAAGGGGTGGATGGATGGGGTTGCCTCTGTGTCAGTGAAAGAAAAATATATCTGTCCATACCTCCTGTCAACCTCTTAGAGCAAAAAAGCTGGACAAAGCCTAAAATGATGGGGGGACAAATAGGGACAGATTTAAAATATTGCCCTTACAAACTTAGAAAGTTGATAGAATAATACATTTTGCATTAGCATGAATTTTCTGAAGGAAATGTTTATCATTATTTAATGACTTAAATCCTCAGCTATTTGCCAGAAAAGTACAGATTTTAGGAGGAGCACACCAAAAATATGAGGCAAAAATCTGGACATTCTGCAAAAATCTGTAAAGTTGAGAGGTATGAAAATTTGTCTATCTATTTTATTTTAGCTTTTTTTTTACTTTTAAGAGTTCCTCCATATTCTGTCATCATCCATGAAGAGAGAGGTTCCTGCTTTTGCACTGCTTTAACGTGTAACCTAGTAACTCCTTTATAATTGTTATTGTGAACTTTTTATCCTGGCTGTATTTTCAAATGGTCATTTTTGATCAGTACACTACCTCAGTAAACAAACATAAATAAAATTTAGTATGCCCATCAATCAGTCCATCTGACACGTTGAATATAATTACACTACTTTGTCTAAGTTCTGAAGAATTAATAAAAGCCCACATATATCTATATATATATATATATCTATATCTATATCTATGTCTATAAATCTATATCTATATCTATGTCTATAAATCTATATCCATATCTATCTATCTACCTATCTAATCTATCTATCCATCCTTATATGTAGTTTAAACTAGAATAAAACAAATACTTAGTGTAGAATTATGGCCTCCTTTCTCGTATGTCTGGAACTCACTGTGTCAGGTGTTCCCCCTCCACTTCTGCAGACCATTATACCTGTGGTGGCATTGTTCTCTGGAGTAAGGCTACTTCTTAGTGAAGTCAGATGATCCCCTGACTCCAACCAGATATCAAATTTTCCAGGTGCCTCCTGCAGCAGCATCTTCTAGCTTTTGCAGGGATGATGCTTGCAACAGGTGAGGTAGGATTTTTATCTCTTTCTCAGACCACCTTGGGGCAGGACTCTAGACTTTAGTAGTTCACATGATTCCTATGCCAAATTCAAAAGGAAAAGAATTTAGAAAATGTAAGTATGAAACTGAGACTACCGTGGTGTGAACCACACCCACTAGGGTGTTAAATCAGTCTGTCTGGCTCCTTACATTCCGTGTGGGTACTCTCTGGGTGCATGTAAGTACTACCAGGTTATTTTCTCATGCACCTGCATCATGGCATTAGGCTGAGGCTCAGAAAGTACATACACAGATGAACGAGGAGTTCATGGTTCATTCATAGCAGTACAAACTGAGCTATGTCAATAAAAGCACATAGACGTGTGCTTTTATGCAATTTATAGCGCTAAGCACAGCAATGCATAAATTTACATAATAATTTCTTAAACTGGACCAAGCTCTCACCAACCATTTTTCAGTTTGCCATAGTGACAGGTGCTGGACTCCATATTTAAGTGAGGGTAGACAGAAAGTGCAAATTAAATTTAGAGCTTTACAAAAGGCACAGTTAGGTTAAAATTATTGAATAAAAGGAAGTTATTTGTGGATTTCAATGTGACACCATCAGGATCGACCTCTGACATACTATAAAGTAGGAAATCCTGCAATAGTACTGTACCTCCACCTGCAGTCATTTGAGATTGTAAAGTGCCATATTCAGTGTCGTGTTCATTACTTTTATTAATACAAAGTTGGCTGCTGCAGACAGTGGTCTCTGGCAGTTGAAATGCTTGGGACCAAAGTGCTGGCTACCCTACTCTAACCAACGGAATAAATAACTGAGGAATTATTTATCATTCAGTTTCCCCTACCCTTCCAACAAATCTTTGTAGGTCTACATTTCACTTTGTGCAGTGCAGTCCGACAGATAATACAGGTGATAAATGAATAACACAGAAATAGCATAAAGGAAAAGAAAACCAGAAAAAAAATCACAAGTAATGTTTTTTTTTGTTATTGTTCCATTTCTGAATTGAAGAAGAGTAAGACAAACCCAGAGTCATACAGACCTGTAAGTTTACGATATTGTTGCAGAAAGAAATAATGGAGAAGGTCATTTTGAATAAATTGTCAGAGTTGGAAAGGCTGGGACTTTAAATGATATGTCAGCATGCATCTTTTGAAAATAGAGCTATACCTACCTGTAACACAATGTTCTGTAATGATATAATAACAGAAATGAAAATCTGTTCAGTGATGTAATTTATATAGACATCTTCAGCCTTTGATAGGGTCATACAAAACACTGGTAGTAAGATGGATAGTTGCATGGCTTACAAATAGGAGATGGCAGTCAGTGAACACATGATATTTTAGGTTACAGTCAGAGTGTCCCACATGAATCTTTCCTATGCTCATACTTGATAAGGTTGTATATTTCAGATATATATTTTTTTTTCATCTGAGCTCTTCTAAATATGGACATCGATTACATCTGTAAGAGAGAAAGCATGCCTGTAAAAGAACTTGACTAAATTAGACATTTGGGCACAGGTGGATAATATACAAATAAATACATCAGAAATAAGCATATGAGATTTGGAAGTCATAGACTGAACGGTGGATATTTAATAAAGGTTCATAAATTCTTAGGTAGTTACTAGGATATAAATCCATGAAAAGCTTTGGAAGCCTAGACCTGCATTCCTTTGATGTTCTTACCCCTTGTAATTTAAGTACAAATAACCCAGAGCTGGGCAGAGCATTACTACCCCTACCCATAAGGGTACAAGGGTTTTAAACCAGGGTTGAATTTGCAGTTTCCCATCTATTTGTCCAGATTATATTTGACTAGAATAAGAGATTTACTTTGCTTTATCAGAGAGGAAGATGATTCTAAAGAAGCAATTTTCTCTGTGATTCATATCTATCCCTCCAATATGTTGTAGTTATGCTGCAGAAGAGATTAAGATATTTGAATGGGTGATTATGCCACTAGTGGACTTGCAGATATGCATTATGTCTGAAAGGACAGGGTTAGCTGAGGTTCTGTATGTGAAGCAGGCATCACCCCTCAGCAGTCTGTATGATCCTGAAAAGGTGGTCAATGTAGTTTTTAAGATTTAGGGCCTTGATTTTCTTGGTGAAATGTATTGTTGTCATTCAAGTTGTATTAAATGTTTGGACATGTACATACCAAAGGGGACATTATACTAAGTGATTGGCCTAATAAGTGCCAAATGCAGTGGAATGATCACATCCATGGACCTAGATGTCATGCCATTACTAATAAGCTGTGCAATAAAAATAACTTTTTTACAATAGTGGATACCTGATGAATGAAAGAGAGTTTGTTGTCCACATAGGTTCCCAGGTCCTAACTACTGGATCAATTTTCAGGGGTGTGTTGTCAGTGTTATAGTTACGGGGGGGGGGCATCATACTTGCCAAAGGAGACTATTACACATGTTTTGGAATTTAGTTTTGGTCTATAGTTATAACACCAGGTATGGGAAGGCCCTTTTGTAGGATCTTGGTGTCCTCTGGAGAGTTCATGATGTTATCATATTTACATTCATCTGCAGATTTGGCCAGCCATAAACACTTAACATTAGCTTTGCCCTCTGAGAAGTAAATACCAAAGAAGTGTGTCCAAGGACTGAAACCTGGGGTACAACAATAGTGATGGGTCTTTTGGAGGAAGTAGTGCCACCCATCCAAATTTCCAGGGTTCTATTTGTGATCTAATTTGCTATCCCATACGTTACTTAGTGAAAAGGCTTTGAACCCTGAAACTTTGCTGCAGAAAGTGTTAGTATTAATCTGCTACACTACCTGATAAGTTACAACACACTGTGATTGAAACTCTGGATTTACTTAAGGACCTGGGTGTATGGATAGACCCAGCTTTGAGATTTTACCTAACCATATCAAACAATTGGTTAACCATTGTTATAAATACATAGGCTATATAAAACGTTGTATAAAGTCAAAGAAATCAGAAATGAAACAATATTTTTAAGTTACATTAGACCAAAACTAGAGTTTGGAATAATTATATGGAAACCGTATAAGAAAACTTGCATGAATAAATTGGAAGGAGTATAGCAGAAATATACCAAGACATCCATGCTAGATTCTGAGAGGGTCCTGAACTAATCCTGTACCATCCTTGGTGGATAAGAGATTTATTTTACAGTTTTCACTTCTTTCAACTGTATTAGAGTAGTACTGCTGTATTTTTGCTTTATTTGATGACTTGTGCACTTTAAGTCATTTTAAAGTGCCCTAATATTGTACTGTTTGCTGATAACTGTGATCTGTACTTCTGAGAAGTCTTATACGCAGCCTTACTGTGTAATTTGCTACTTTGTATACATTGTTGGTATTTAATTGTTGTATTCCTGTACTGTTGGCCGTGCTAAAGGGATGCTACATTAAGAGGGATTAGGTCTGCATTGGGAGGTTGCCTGATCTGTCTCCAAGCTGGGAATAACTTTGGTCAGCCTTTAGTGCAATTCGATTATTGGTAAGAGGACTGTTTTTTAAGCAGTTTTCTGTGCTGCTATGAAGTTGGCATGTTTGCCCAATGCTGCTCATACTGCAGTGGCACCATACACAGTCACAAGTACTGTGAATTAAATGTTTCCCTATAAAAGGTACCTCAGAAATTGACCCAAGTACCTGGTTGTGCAAAGAGCAATTGGCTTTCTCATTGAGGAACGTAGGCATGCAAGTACATGTAACAACCTAGTAGCCAGCCGTTAACGCCTCTTGTACCATCCACTAGTAAAAGAAGCAGAAATTTAGGATCTGTAACCACATGGATGCACATTTCTACTATCTCTGCAGCCGTCTTGGTGGAGTTTGGCATCCTGAAGCAATGTAGTAGTTGTCTCATGTTTATTGACAACCACCTCATTCTAAAGCAAAGTGGGACCCCAGGGATCACGTCAGTCGCCCTGCTAGACAGGGGTCCAAGAAAGTAAATAATGTGGGAAGAAATAGCCAGGGAATTGTTATGGCTAGGCTTGTATAGGCCCTAGGGCTGATAGCCTAGTACCAACCTATGAACCTATGTGAACGATGTAGTTACACAGTGTCACTGGAGACAAAGCTCACGTCAATGCAAACAACAACAAACAGTTTGGCAGTAACACACACAGTACACTCACAACACATAATGTGGATCAGACACATAGATCCACATATACCAAGGCTCTTAAATGTAATCTTCCAAAACCACAAAGGCCTCCCAGATGTTCACACACAAAATAAATATCCACAACAACCTCTAGAGCACTGTGATAACTCATGCACCAAGACACGTGTTAGCATTATAACAAGGGGTCTCAGCCTTTAAGCCCCTAAGGCAAACTGACACATAACATAAGATTGTAGTCAAAGGACACTCTGCTTTACACACACACACACACACACACACACACACACACACACACACACACACACACACACACACACACACACACACACACACACACACACACACACACACACACACACACACACACACACACACACACACACACACACACACACACACACACACACACACACACACACACACACACACACACACACACACACACACACACACATACACATCCTACTCATCAGGCTGAGCAAGAAGATCCACCAGATAATGCCTGCATTCAAATAAGTACCAGTATGACTCAATCATAATCCACGTGAGTGTAAACAATTTGAGATGTACCTCCCTGGACTATATGAAGAGAGACAAGAGGCAGCTCCCAGACAATGCTTTCCATACATACTAACAGAGGAAACTTGACTTTAATATCTGCCTTGGGTTTTTCTGTCACTTCAATAGATTACAATATTTGTCTGCCTTGGTGGATATGGTAGACAGGCCAGGGATGATCTGGACCTGTTCCCCCAAGGTTTTTGAATATTGGCAACAACTTTGTCCACCCCCATTTTTTAGGCAGTGCCAGCCTGATCAACCTAGCAACATAGCTAAACTGACTCTGAATACAAGTAAGAAAAATCTAAATGTGTTACTGCTCAGTGTCAGGAAACTAAACAAGAAACTCCACTCCTCACAAGCTCTCCTTAACATGGAGAATATAGACAGCTGTACAGTTTCCAAGACTTAGTTTAAAGCCAGAGAGAGCATCCCGGAAGTGCGAGGCTATAATGTCTTCTACACATTTAGACCAGCTACGGCACATGAAGAGTATAAAGGTGGAGGACCCTCAATTTACATCAAACACAAACACACCTCAAGGCTGTTCAAACAGTATAACACACTTGACCTTCTCAATATCCAACTTACCATAAATAATGTCCCATAAAATATCCTTGGAAACTATAGGTCCCCCTCCATGACCCAGGAAGCCCACAACTACATACTTGAACATACTAGGTTCACTTCCCATTTCAGCCAAAATCATGTACATGGGTTTGTTTAACTACCCCCCAACATTAACTAAGAAGCATACTCAACATCAAACATACAGGAACAGAGATTCCTGGAATTTTTTATTTCAAACACCTTTGAACAGCTTATCTGCACACCCAATATGGGCACAACTATCTCTGATCATATCCTCACAAAAATAGTAGAAAGATGCACTCCCTCTATTGTAAAATCCTCATTCGTAAGGTTGGACCACAAAGCTGAAATAAATACTAAGCCTGGGACCTCAGCTAACCCAGAACATTTAAAAATATTCCAGGGATAGCTACCTCCTTCTAAACAATGGTCTAGCAAAATTCTAAGCTCCCCTAAACAGTGAGAACACAGCTGCCTTTGTGGAATTGTTTACAGAAACCCTGTACAGTCATGGAAATAACTGCATCAAAACAGCTGTACCTACCCAAAATAAACAAAGGACATCCCCCAAAAACAAGCCACCCTAGTGGAATCCCACTATAAATAGGTTGTATAACAAAAGAAAGAAAATCATGTCGAAAAGCAGGAAGGGCATTACTTAGTAAGGTAACAACTCCCTCAACAATCTGAACAAGCAACTCAGGGAACTAATCAAGTCCACCAAAGCCAAATTTCAGATAAAAATAGCCTCTCACGTTAAGGACAAGCATAAGGCTTTCTTCAGTTATGCCCACAACCTTAAAGGTAGCACAAAACAATATGTCCAACTAATGAACATCTGTATGCAATAAAGAAGAAAGATAGTAAGAATGCCCTTTTCAAACATATTTCTGAACATCCAGATCATACTTTTGTTTTTAAAGTTTTACAGAAAAGAGTGCCTAATATAAGAAAAGGTGACAACTTCAGTGACCTAGAACATCTAGAGCTTGAGTGGATATTTAGAATTAGAGCACACAAGTACCCTGGTCTCAATAACTATGTTAGTATTAGATCACACTTAAAAAATAGGAAATATCATTAATAGGTACACCCTAATAGTGTCCCAAATTGAATTTCTGACTAAAGGAGATGAATTATTAAGATGCTAATATTCTCCCCTCTATTATAAGCCCTCTGAGTAATGTTGAATTGACCATTATTATTTCTACACTGGGCATTATATATGGGAAGGAATGAATTCCTTCGTATTCCATCATTCTATTTGTAAGGTCTATTCCATCATGATTTTTGTCGTTTAAAATATATAAAACATTATAAAAAACATGTTCAGAGATGTTTTTCATCAAATGATTTCTTATTAATATATATTACTTTGTTATAGTATGAATATTCTATTTTTACATGATATGATTTCTTAGTATAATATGATATATGAGGTTTTCTGAAAGAATGTTATTTTGTCCTATTTAATGGGCTTGTTTTTTATATATAGTCTTTTGTATAGCTCTCTATATGGCTTTCATACATAGTTCTTCTAAATATGTCTCTCATCATCTGACTAGCCATAAAACAAAATAAAATAATTGGTACTTCTGGCATCTATATACATAGTATATCCATGCTTTTGTAATTTTTGTTTTTTAAAAAATTTTTTATCAAGATATTTTTTGATACACATAATAATAAATATTACATTTACTTATATATTTACACATTTATAATTTTATTGTGCGTTACCTAGCACATAGATATTAAATAGATATTAATTTACCAACATTACTTCGCCTTTGTTCTATATATATTTCTTAGTTATATCATTAGTATTTTAGACAATATACATAAATTATACATAAAAAACTCTTCAGTATTTAGACATGTAATATTTATAAAAGTAATAGTTTGCTTTTAGTATAAGGCATTATGTACAGACGCTTTGTATATATATATATTTTTAAAAGTGTCTTGAGCAGTTCGTGGTGAATGTATTATGATTTGATTCCCCCATATTCACAATAGCGACTATTATTATAATTAGTAGACCACTTTATATGAAGCTGGAAGTTTAAGACAACATAGTCGCCAATATATTTATTATTTTCTAAATGAAGGCGATCGAAGAATCATACTGCAAGAATGAATATTGTGTTTTTCATTATGAGTATACATAGTGAATATTGTACTTTAATATATAATATAACGGGTTGTTTTAATGTTCAAACTAATGGGCTGCTTTAAATGATGTGGTTTTTAAAACTATGTGTTTTTAATTTATAACCTTAAAATCTACCTCAGTGAGTTTTTGTATATATATTGTTTTACTGCTCTAACACAGTTTTGCTATCTTAGACAAATATACATGTATAGTTTTAAATAGAGGTGAATCTAAGAAGTGAATGAATTAATTGATTTATTTCAATGAATTGATTATTTAATTGGCTCATGAAGAGCTGTTACTCAAGATATAAAAATGAATGATTCAGTACTATTTTATACTAGTCTGATGAAGCGTGCATTTTGGTGGCACGCGAAAGCGCTTACTTTTCCTGGTTCTTAAAAGAATTAAAGCTTCTACAAATATTCGTGGTGTTTGGTCTAACCTTATTTCTACTAATGACGTATGCCACCACCTGTACAGAGCTAGAGGATTTAGCAAATCTGCTGGATGATAAATTTAGCTCAGATTTTACCCCCTTTTCATTCCAGCCACTCCCATGAAATGCTCTCTACTATTTTCTACTAACTACCATGGCAGAGCAGTTTCTCACTGTGCTCATAAAGTCCAAAAACTCTGCTTCACTGGGCCCTGATAATATCCCAGGATGGTTGGGCAGGAGGGAGGGGGTATGTATATGGTCACCTGGCTGGTGGCTTTTCTTTATTAATTGCTCTGCTATTGAAGAGCTGGTGTAGGAGGTGTGTGTGTGTTTGTGTGTGTGCGTGCATGTGTGTGCATGTGTGTGTTTGTGTGTGTGTGTGTGTCTGTGTGTGTCTGTGTGCGTGTGTGTGCGTGTGTGTGCATGTGTGTGCGTGTGTGTGTGTGTGTGTGTGTGTGTGTGTGTGTGTGTGTGTGTGTGTGTGTGTTTGTGGTGTATCAGGCCACCTGGTTGGTATGCCAGTAGAAGGAGCAGACTTCTTTGTTTGCTATTCCTTGAACAGCTGAGGGGGGTGGGGCATTCCCTGTGCAGAGGAGGATGGTACAACAATCATTCATGTTGGTGCTGACAACAGTAATTTTAGACACCTCCATCATTCACATACATGCAGTGCAGAAGGTTAGTCATTGGCTGGTATTACTAATTTCAGCCTAGGTGTACTTGCCATGGTATCTGTGTACATGTAACTCTTAAATGTTTCTCAATCAGACACACCACGATCAGGTATAGTATTTGGTAAGTGTAAATATCATGCCTTTAATATAAACTCATACACCAGCTACAGGTAAAATTAATTGTTACATATTTTATCACAGGCTCAACAGCAGAAACAATTGTATGCTGTGCTGCACCACAGCAGGCTAATGTTTACAGCAAAATCACTGTCAACATGTCGTTCTTATACTCAACCTCCAGATGGTAATCATTTGAAATGTCTGGTCCCTCTACAGTGAGTCTCAAAACTGAAAGATCAGACTTGTATACACCAAGTCTGAGATGCCATTTCTCACAATATTCCCTTTTCTGTGAGGTATGGCAGTCTCAGAGTTTGTATACATAAGTTCAGGGGGCAGTTTTGAGGAGAAGAGCAATTTTTTGAGCTGCACCCATAACCCTAAACGTACATCTGACGTTCTGTTCAGAACATGTCTTTGCCTCCATGATGTCCTGAAACAATGGCTGATTGACCCATGATGTGACACCTGCAGCAGGTGGTGGACAGACAGCAGTCCTCTTACAAGCACCCCTGAAAATCCGCCTGTGTGGGACCTTGCCAGCTCTCTGGCTATGGCCAGTGACTATACTCACTGGAGCCATAGTTGCCACACTTTCCTGTGAAATGTCTCCACCTCTGACTGTCCAATATCTGTGGACTGTTGGGACTAGGTGTGTGTGGGCATATTGACTGTGTGCAGTGACAATGGGCACAGAAGAAGGATGTCAACCTCTGGGACAAATTCAGCCCCCGACAACCCCACCTGTGTCTCACTATAGCCACCATCATCATCAGAGTCTGAAGAGACACTGACATCAGGTTGTGAGGGGGAGAGACTCCCAGCCCCTGGTCACCTGTGAAAACCAAGACAAAAGCAGTACATTATTACAAGCACTATTATGTGTGGAAAATCCACTAAGAGTCATAATAATGAAGATCAACAACTGCATTAGCAGTCTCGCATCTTCTCATCTCCGCATTTATGCACAATAGACTTCCTCACAACAAAGTACACATTCATCTCAAGGCCTGTATAACAAGCACATCAGGTACATCAAGTGACACTTGACTAGTACAGTTTACCTTTTAGTTATTCAGTATGACACTATACTTGATAAAACAACACATAAAACCCAGCACACTTATCTTAACAAATATATACAAATATAGGTGTCAGTGCCTAAGGTATGTACCATCAACCGTTTGGGTTTTAAAAGACATGTCATATTAATTGCTTCATGTAAACCTGGAGGCTTATTCACTCTTAACTATAACTGCAAAAGTGTTTCTGTTCATTAAACTACACTCCTGTGATTACCCACTCTAAGAACATTAGGTAAATGTTCCAGAATGGGACATACAAGCATTCTACTCTGGTTACACACAAACGTAAGTGTACATAGGACATTATTCTAGCCCTTAACTTTAATAGCATATATATATGTTCCATAGCAAAAAGTATCAAGTTTACCAGGAATAGGACCATGGCCTTGGACAACATCTGATGGACCTGTAAAAAGTTGAGGGTGAGGTACTGTCAGTACCACTGTATGTTGCAGCATAACAAGGTAATACGTGCATATATCTCACTTGTACAGTAGCTACTGTGTTACTTGATGTATTGGTGACGTAATGTGTATGAGTGTGCAACTGAGCTAAACCCCCCCCAAGCAGATAGACCTGACACCCACATAAAAGTATGTACAGCCTGACACAATGACTACTACAGTATTACAGTGGTAATCACAGTAAGCTTACCTGCACGCTCCTCTGCTGTGGACAATGTGGCACCCACTTCCATGATATATGGTGTGATGGACGCCTGGGAGCTGTCGTGTGTTCCTAGGTTCACTAGGAATTTCTCAGTGGCTGAGCATGGTTGTTTCACTGCAGGCCCTCCACTGGTGATGACATGTTTCCTGGCTACATCGGCTGCCCTTCATCATGCAGCATTCACCATTAGTCTGTTGCATGGTGTTGAACCTGCTCATATGTCCTGTCCTGGTGGCCACTGGCATTCAAATCCTAGACAAGGTCTGTCCACAATACAGCCCACTGTTCCCTGTTATGCCACCCCCTGGATAGCAGGATGTGATGATGCTGCCTTAGTCCTTCAAGTATTATGTCATTCTCCACATCTGAGAAGGGGGCATGGCATTTATGGTACATTATTCCTGAAAGACAGCACAAGGGAAACACATTACAGGATCAGATACATGAACGTCCACTATGTACAGATGCAGCAAGGACATAATGGCCGGCACTATCCACTGCTTGCTCACACATGTCATACCCCGCAATGTGACAACATACTACATGTGTGGATATAACCAATATAGTATCAATACTGAGGTATTTACCTGTGTGCCATGAGAGATTCTGCTGTCTGATCATACACCCAAAATCCAGTCTACTCTGGTGTGTCCCTTAAGTCCAACCACCCAATAATATGTCATAAGACCAGTGACAGACAAATAGCAGTGTGCTAATAGAACCACTATAAAGAGACAGTCCAACAACACCAGTGTGCCACAATGACAATAGACAATGCAGCCCTGAGGTATTGTACATCCTCTGTAGGTGTAAGACAGCAGTATATCATTGACATGTCATAACCACAGGTCTAAGACTTTCTTACTGCTGTAATCCCTACTCCCATACCTCTATCCTCCCATCTGCATCCTGTTATACACAAAAAACAGTTACATACCTGGTGGAGTGCAGTACTCCTCTGTGGAAATATGCAACTAGTAATGTTTCACAGAGGCGTGTTTTGTGTGAGGAAAGTCTCATACAGAATGTTCCCCATAGCCAGCTGCTTGTATTTTAACATGCTTCTCATTAGCAGGTAATTTCCTCTAAACCAATCTGTGCCTCTGATATGCTAATTGTAGCCAAAACAGCTGAATTGCACTATCATTATCCAATGAAGTGCAACCACTGTGCAGTATATAAGGCCTTCATGTAGAACAGGGCCCCTTTCTTAGCTGTTAAGATGGACATTACTGGGGTGAGGAGGCTACATCATTGCAGAGGGTAGATCTGTAGCAGAAACCTTTACATAGAGCTGTGTGTACCACAGGCTGAAGCTGCTGCTGCAGGTAATAGACATAGGGAGAGAGTGTGAACACTTTGGAGGACAACAAGCTATAGGTGTGTCTGTGTCAGCTGTGTTAGCTTTGTTGTAGAGGCAGAGCCAGGGTGAGGATAACTTTTACACTCCAGTTAGGGCATGTGTTTAAGGTATGTATGTTAGGCAACTGTGTCAATAACAGAGTACTAGGTGACATATAGTAATGCTATATAGATATGTGAAGTGTGTCCCTACCTGCAGGCCTGTGACTTGCAGCACTGAAAAGCAGTTATTTAATTTGCAATGCTTTGTGTGGATAATGAATGCATAAGTCATTCATTAATTACTGTCTTCACAATAATGTAATTGAAATGCAACACAACACTAGATTTGAACCCAGGACAGTGTGTGGCAAAATGTACTGTATGCAAGGCATTTATCAGACTAAGCTACTGAGTCAGTACTACAACAGGTGTATTTGTAAGATATATGTGCACACATACAGGCCGAGACAAACATTTTCTACATCTATCAGTATGTACATGGCTTTATATGGATGTATTTCTGTACCAGAGTCCCAGTTGAAAATGTATTTTGCCATGAATGCCTTAGCAGGTGACTTTCTACATGTTGCTGATAAAAGGGCACATTCACCTGCTATTACAGGCCTCAGTTACATCCATTATCACGTTTTTGGCTGTCTAGTGGTGTACTATTGCACTAGAGTCCAAGATACACTCCCATTTTTTTCCAGTACTTTTAATTCCAGTTTGCGTGGTGCAGTACTGTGTGTAGCTCCGCTGAAACAAGCCTAATGACTGTAATTGTCAATTACTATGTTTTGTTTAAACCACCTATTTTAATTGAGTTGCATGGCATGGCAGGTTAATGCAGTGTGCTGCAGATGTTATGGGCTCGAGTTCAAAACATGGCAGAGATGTTTATTTTGCATATGTATCTTATAATGTTATAAACACCGCACAAACATAGGTAGCCATTAGCATGTTTGTGCACTGCTTAGCATGAATGAGCAGTGCTTAGCAGAGTGCAGCAATGTCAAAATTCACAATAGTTTAATGAAATTAAAGAAAAATATTGCATTAATTTACCAACATACTCTGCCTGTTATGGACTCAAACCCAGGGCCTACTACACATAAGACTGTAGCTCTACCCATGTATCTAGTTGGCTGTTATAAAAACTAGTATACCTTCACATATACTACTAGGCTACCTGTTAGCATTGCTGAACACCGTACCATGCAAACATGCTTAAACACACCTATAAATAATTACATCCAGTTTCTATTTTTATATGTCTGGCAGGTGTCGGCAATGTATCTCCACTTGGTTCTTCTGTGCCATGTAAAAAAAAAATAAAAAAAAAAAGAAAAAAGAAAAACATTAATTTTGATAATTAATTACAACTGGTTTCTGTTTTTAGATGTCTGGCAGGTGTTAGCTGTCTATATGTGAGCACAGCTTGGCATTGCTGCACTCTGCTTCGTGCAAACATGCTGTTTAAAAAAAAAAAGAAAAAAACATCATAAAAATGACATATTATACATCTGACACACTTCACAACAGTGGCAGGGAGCATTACAGGGACCCTCACACCCATCTGCAGCCATGGGTAGCCGCTACACCTCTCCCTACACTGATTCAATATCCATGTTTCTTGGCTCTCCCTTGGCAGTGCACCATTAATATGCATGGTGCGCTGTCGAGAGGGAGCCGTGGCCATGTACACTGATACATTCCATGTAGGCTCTACGCTATGCCTACATGGATTTTATTAAATCCTGTGGCATGACTTCGCTTAAATGTCTTCTAACTTTATAGAGTTGCAACACTCATTCAGGCTGAAGAAAGTGACAATATAGTAGGTAACACTGGAAGAAGAGTACATTAATCCATTTTACCTCCAATTAAAACACACACTTTGGCAGTGAGTTAATTTTCAAAATGCTGTACAAGATTCTTTGTCTTTCAGATCAGCTATGGTGCCTCAGTTCCTACTCTGAGTGACAAAATTCAGTTTCCTTCATTCTTTCGGACAACACCCCATCAACTTTTTCAATCATCTGGTCTTGCTGAGATGACGGCACATTTTGGATGGACCTGGATTGGCATTTTGCTTCTTGATAATGATTTTGGCCAGCTGGGGAGCCAAAGTCTCATAACAGAAATTGAAAAATCTGGTGCATGCATTGCCTTCTCAGAAAAATTGCCAGTACATTACTCTGAGGCCAAATTCCTTCATTTAACAGAGGTGATCAAGAAATCATTAGCCAATGTAATCATTATCATTTCAACTGAGACTAGTATAATCTCACTGATGAAGCAAGTTTCTAAAGAAAATATGACTGGAAAGGTGTGGATAGCATATCACAGCTGGTCTGACTCTCTTACTATCCTTAGAAAGGAATTTGTAGGAACATTAAGTGGTACTATTGGCTTTGCTCTTCATGGCGGAGAAATTCTAGGATTTAAAGAATTCCTTTATAGTCTTCATCCTGACATCTACCCAAATAATTTGCTCATAAAGCCCTTCTGGGAAGAAGCCTTTGGCTGTAAGTGGATTGATATGAACACAAGTAGTGAAGTTTCTAGACTTTGTACTGGGGCAGAGAAACTGGAAGAGCTTCACATTCCTTTCTTTGATGTCAAGATTGTAAGAGTTGCCTACTGTGTTTATACTGCGGTACATGCTGCTGCATATGCCTTACACAATCTGCTTACCTGTAAACCTGGGGAGCAGCCATTTGCCAACAGAACATGTTCAAAGATTCATGAATTTCAACCATGGCAGGTAATGAGGTCTGCATTTTAGTTAGGTATTTATTTTCTGTTTTTTTCTTTTCTTGTGTAATCATATTTATCTCCTAATGCTTTCAAAGGTAAAGCAGATGAAACCAAGAAAGATGAATTATTATGCTTTAAGATGATGTTATGCTTGCAACACTTTTAAGAGTAGAAAATGCATGGACATGGAACTTCTCTGTTCTGGTATAAACTCTATGTAGTATCATAGTTTTAAAAAGTGTGTATGCCATTAGTTTCAGTAGGCTATAAGACTACAGAATCCCTTTCAATTCCAGATGATCAAGGTATTTTGAGATTTGCCAATAAAGCATGGGTGTGGGTTAAATTCTAACATTGATGTTGTAGTCCAGAAAGGGTAGGAAACCGATACTAAAGAAGAACAATAAAGTATAGTTCAGTTGCCTATTTTAGTTGTAATAGAATTTACTAGTTCAGATGACTATTAAAGATGTTGAGGTACTCATTCAGAAAAGAGTAGGTGGTCAGTTTGTTTTATGTAAACCATTACACAATGCAGTGTCAGTGGTATAAACAGGTAGCATACTCACCTTTGGTGCAGAAGGCTGTAGGTTTTATTACCACACCAGATAGATGAATTGCTGACATTACAGTACAGCATAAGGGGAATACTATATTCCTGAGTGTATTGTCCTTCAGATGAAATGTTAAACCAACATCCCATCAGCCTGAGTTGGTGGCAGCTTAGGTGAATGTAAAAGATGCCATGGCACTTATCAAAAAGAGTAGGGGAAGTTCTCCAATGCCATGGCCAAACTTCCATTAATAGTGTAAATACCACATTTGTCTCCCCTGAAAAGAGGTTGCAAGCCTAATGGGACTGATGTGGTCAACAAAGGATTAAAAAAAGTACATAATACTTAGTGAATTAGATAAACAAATGCAGGATGCTTAACAATCAAGGCAATCATATTTACAATATAAAAAATTAAAAGAAAAAATAGACTTAATTAGGATTAATACAATGCTGTACAAAACCATGCATGATAATAAACTTATCTTTTGCTTTCATAAATACAGGAGTTTTTATCAAAATACGTTTTCATGTTAGTTTAGAAATATTAATTTGCTGTATCTTTCCTGTCTGTAAATGCACTTTATATTTGACATGTCAAAATATACATTTAAATTGAAAAACTTGTTGCAGTTAATTTAAAATTATCTTTATTACTCTGTAATCTGATAATATGAGCTGCAATATCTCTCAACTGTCCAGATTTTCATAGAACGTCTTGATTTTTTTCTCATATTTTTGGTCTGTTTCTCATAAAATCTGTGGTTTTCTGGCAAATCACTGAGATGGTCTGAGGACTGAAGCCACTAGATAATAGCACACATTTGAGTTTCAGACTCCATATTCTTCTGAAAAATGCATGCTAAGACAAGTCCTGTTATTCAAAGTTATGAGCAATATTTAAAATCTGTCCCTATTTTTGGACCTTTGCCCCCCCCCCATTATTTTTAGGCTTTTTCAAGATTTCTTATACTAAGTAGTTGAGAGGTATGTGAGCTGTTTATTTATTTATTTATTTTATGGATTACAGCTCCAGTGCACAGTGTGAACATTACATGTTGTCTCTACGGCTGTGTAGATTTCTTGTTTTCCTTGGGTGCTCCAGTTTCTTCCCACTTCCCAAAACATGCTTATTTATTGGTTGCTTTAATTTGTCCACATATATTATATTTGTCTTTACCCTTGCTGCTTGTGATGTGACTGAAAACAGTTGTATTTTTCTTTGCACTGCAAAATACTGAGAGATTTACAATTAATCATGGAAATGTCATTGGATTTTATGTTGACTTTCAGGTTCTTAAGCATCCAGAAGCAGTAGGAGCCCTTAACCTTTCTTCCAGTAAGAGGAAGTAATTTATTGTTAATATATATGGGAGCTGTAGTGAAATAGTCCAAGACATGACTCAATAGGGACAAATCTAAAGGAGGGAACTTTAAATGTACACTTTTCATGACATTCATAATTTTGTCTTATTGTTCAAGCCTATTTGCTTACAGAAAACACTTGTTTTTAGATTAAGCCAATGGCATTAATCCAGACATTCACCTGTACAAAAATTGAGACAATATTTCAGCTGTGCTTATAATATATGCATAGTACATTTACACTCCACCCCATGTTAGCAACCTGAGATTACAGCATATTAACTTAAACTTGCCTTTGTCCAGCCTTTCTCCTCTTTTTGCATTGTTTACATTGGAAAGCCTATATTTCTTAAAACTAAAAAAGAAAGAAAGGTACATGTCTACTTTAATAGCTTTATCACATACAACAATCATTGAAAAGAATAAAATAAATGAAGAAATACCAAACCATCAGGCTAAAATCCAGGAACTTTAATAGATGTATCCAAAAGAGTGGTAAGTACTTTCACAGTGACCACACCGCTCCATCTGATGAAGCAGTGTAGTCACCGTGAAAGCGCTTACCACTCTTTTGGATACACCTATTAAATTTTCTGGATTTTAGCCTGTTGGTTTGGTATTTCTTCATTTATTTTAGTCTTATTTTTGTCTTACCAACCTTTATCCTGCTAGTGTATATATTTTTTTGCTTCACAGTCATTGAAAAGACCCTCCCCACCCCCACATTTAAAATACTTATGGCTACATAGTGCACAAAACTACTTTACTATTTAACATTCAGTTTATATCACAAAATGTTTTATATAAATACTATTTAGAACAAAAATGGTTTTACTTACAATTTCTTTTTCACGTTTAGTGTCCTTCTAAACATTAATGACATAAAGTAAAGTATATGCTTTACAGTCATCCCTCAAGTTTAAAAAAGTCAACAGAAGTCCAGTATTTCTCAGCCACATTTTCTTGCAAAGCCATATTTCACAAATGTGATTGATGCTTTATAACAGAGGTGTCCAACCTTTTGGCTTGCTGGGGCCACATTGAGTGAACAGAAATTGTCTTGGGGCCGCATATAAAATATATCATATAGTTAACTCTTTCGCTGCCACAGGAGACCAAAGTCGACCTCCTGGCTGTACTGTAGGTGCATTTGAACAATTAATAAATTTAATAAATGCCTAATATTTGCCTTAAAATTCTAATTCTTATTCTGATTTTAATTCTCTAATCTAACAGTTAACTCTAACATCTTAGTTAATATATAGATTTTTTTAACAAACAGATATTCACTACAGCACTCGCATTTCTCACTGGGAAAACCACTCCAGCAGTCCATCTACATACAGTGTCAACATTAGCAGTCCTACAATACTATAATCCACAAAAATAAGCCAACAAATTTGCAATAAAGTAAATAATTCACATTACTGACTTAATAAAACAATTCTGAATAAGCTACAAGAGGGTCTCACCCAAACAAATGACTGGTGCCAGAAACATGGCCTCAAGCTAATTGCCAAAAAATGCACAATCATCCCCTTTGAGGAGAGTGATGTCCCCACAAATTATCACATTAATAACAATGTTGTAAGCACGCAATCAGTCGTGAGGTGCTTGGGCACCCAAGTTGATAGAAACCTGACTTTTGACCACCACGTTTTCTCCGTTGTATGGAAAGCTTTTTACATGGCCCACCTCATTAGTAATGGTATCTCATCCAGGGACAAGGAGGTCATAACATCCCTGTATTCTTCCTTTACAAGAGCAATTATTGAGTGCAACACCCCTTTTGGCACGTGCCTCAGCAAAACACCATGCCAAAAGAAGACTACAACCATTTCTGACCAAAAAAGGTCAAAGGACTGAGTTCACTTAGTTATCCAAACAGACTAAAAAGCTTCTTGCTTTCCTCAGTCTCTCATTGGCCACTATAAATTTCATCACTGGCTTGCTTTCCAGGCTAAGAAAGATCCTGCCTTAAGAGACTTTCTCCACCTCAGAAATACTGGTTATATTTAAAACACTCACTACAAAGACCACAGCCTTCACTGCAACATAAACGAGCCTCTTTGTATGGACAGGTTCTTGACACAAAAACTTTCAACTTCTGTAAAAAGCTCCTCTCATTATCAAACAATGTAGTTCAACAACACTACAACTGGATGGATAGCCATGAATGCACTCCTTAAGTAAGTAGTATAGCCTTCATCAAACCGGAAGGAAAATCCACATACTAAACTTTCCCAGCTGGATGGCTATACTGTCTAAGAAGAGGGGCCTATTTAACTAAGAATTCCATTTGCAAAAATATATTCAGTATACATATTAAATCTCTCTCTTATACACACACACACACACACACACACACACACACACACACACACACACACACACACACACACACACACACAGACACACACACAAAAGGAGCCCCTACTTGTAAAATAAGCAACCTCAGTAATCACATAACACAGTCTCACTGATTGAAATTGTCTGGAAGTCAAAATATATGAAAAAAAATCATAATAGAAATGGATTCCTCCATGCAATTTCCCACCACCTAAAGGACCATCAATAAATCAACAAATAACTGCTCAGCAAAAATTAAATCAATAAGAAATCTATAAACTCTCTAAGATCATATTACATACTGGAGTAAACATATAGCTTCCCTCCAATCTAAAGCCATTTGACATTCAGACATTTTAATTTGTGCAGAAGTTATTCACAGACTGACTGTTTACTAAGCTGTAATGCTGACCATCGCTTTTGAAAAAAACAAATTCCCACACTTTGTCAATAGCTCAAAGTGAAGAAAGGATTACTTTTTTTTATTTATTATGTATTTATTTAATTTTGGAAAACATCTTTAAAACTGTTAAATTGATCACACACCCAGAAACACAGAAAAGTTATTGTGATAAGTAAGCCACAGACTGCTGCAAGAAATCAGTCACAGCACACTATGCTTACGTCTGAACCAATGAAACATGCCTGTCAATTCCAAAAGAATTAAAGTAGTGTAATAAGAAAGTTATTTGCAAGGTTACATGCAAGTTTATATTGAAAATAAGTGGAGATATTAAAAACGCTCTGTTTCTCATAATTATGTTGAAAAGTCTTCCAAGGTAAATACAACCTTCTGATTTAGCATGGAACCATACCTCTCAACGTTAGAGCAAGAATTCTGGACAAATACACTTGGGACACAGGCTCAAAAATAGTTATGCATCACAGACACCATTGAAACAAGTGCAGCTGCAAACATTATACATCACGTATAATGTTTCTATCCCATTATTGTCAGTTACACATTATATGGCTCATTCAATCCTGCCTTCTTTTGCAACAAAGAAAACTATACTTTGAAATGACAAATCCATTAACAATAATAAAACACATTGGCTCCACATCCTGCAACTTCCTACCTGCAAACAACCACAGAGCTTTCACTAAAACTAGGTCTGCTTATTTCCACAGAATGACACCTCTCCCTAATTAAGTCTAATGGTATACAATCTACCAGGATCTGGACTACCTGAAATAAATTAAATCATGGCCTGTAAATTGCAAGTGCACTTTGTTTAATTAAACTACATTTCAAGGCCCACTTGCTGTATTTTTTCAGTAACATCCCAATATCCATTTCCAGGTCACTTTACAAGACATTGGCAGTGGTAGACTTAGCATCCTCCAGATCCCAACAGGACCACACTCATACTGCTAACATTGTCCATTAAATGTAAATATCCATCCACTGTAAATGGCAAGAAGCTATGTCTTAAAAAAATCTATTTTTGACATTCCTAGTACCCAAGTATCAGGTTTTGAAACAAAGAAACATATTCTCCACAGTTTGTAAGTCTCTGTCTTTAATAATCATCTACTATTGCAGTACTCCCAACACAAACACACACATACACACTAAAACCCCCAACATTTAAAAAATGACATTGTGCCCACTTAATTTGCCAGTATTGATGATCCACCAAAGATATGCTTACTGTTGTCCAATCTACCACTGCTTAGAACCCACCAAGACAGTACTGGGTGATTTTTTTGTTTGTCAAAAAAAAAACAAACTTTATATGCTACAGTCCCACATTAGTCAATCCATTACTGATCCATTAACCCTAGGCTGCTGTCTCCTCCTTAATCCCTGGGACTGCATTACCTTGGATGACTACTTTTATTTCCTAAGCAAAAGACACAAATTGGAAGATGAGGCAAAAATCCAGACATTCTTCGAAAATCCATACAGTTGGGAGGTATGATTTCATATTCAATACAACACTCTCCCTGTCAGAAAAGCTGCAATTTAATGAAAGTGTACTTTTAATGTAGGATGCATTTGTGAGCTAACTTTTTTGTATGTTAGCCTCTTTGTGCATGTGTCTCTCTCTGTCTCTCTGTCATGCACACATAAACACACACACACTTCTACTTTCATGCACACAAACATTCTGCTTTCATGCATGCACTCACTCACACCATACTTACCTATTAACACAGGTTAAGTGCTGTCTCTTTAAAAGGCAATGGCAGCAAATCCATAGATGAGTCCCTCTTCAGCAAGAACAGACACACATTGATTCTTTGGCACGAAATAATGGCGCAAACACACAGACCCTTCTTTGGCGCAAAAAAATCAAAACTAGAAGTATGCTTTGGTGCATGCGCACACCGATGTTAGAGTTACAGGCCACGGACGCGAAAAACACAACAAAAAAGTGTTTTGGGGCATGCGTACATCAATGTTGGAGTTAGAGGTAGAGGGCCGCATGGCAGAGCTCTGAGGGCCGCATGCGGCCCACGGGCTGCAGGTTGGACGCATCTACTTTATAATCTTAGATTTACTCAATACGTTCAGTGCTGCTGGTCATCTTCCCGTTCATCTCACTCTCTCAACATCAGATTCTGGTTCAAGTCCGAGGTACTCTCAGTTCATTCTTCTAGTCAATGCCTGTGCTTTTTTTCTGTCTCTCAAGCTTTTCTTTGGAACATTGGAAAAGGTTTACTGGCAAAGTCTTTCTATGAGCTTTATTGTTCAAAGAATGAGAGGCAGAGTCCCCTTCTGTTTGATAGCTGACATTTTGTTGGGTAAACTTTTGTATTACCCCCTTAGCCTGCTCTGCATCAAAAATGTCTTTGATCCTCCAAGAAAAATATTCTGGGATAGATGGATACACTAGCTTGAATCTCACACCTGTGTCTCAACACTCCCTGTTTGTTGGGATAAGTTTTCTTCTCTTTTGCCTTTTGTACAGTGTATATTTTCCACACAGTTTTCTGTCTACAATTTTAATACTATTCCCTTCTGCTAAAGTTTTGTCAGGATCATCTGATTGCATCTTTATTAATAAATATCTTGGTTGCTTTCTTATGGCCAGGTTTGGAGCATATACTCAATGTGCTCTTTTAATTAATAAAAAAACCTGCACTGGAATACCAGTCCAGTTACTTATTTATGCTTTCATAAAATTAATACAATCTGTTCCTTCCAGTTTTTCTGGTGCAGCAGAAAATTTGAGGTTTTCTCTGTGTGCTGTCTCCTAACTCTACCATTATTTGAAACAGCTCTTCTCGAGGAGTCTCATACTCAGCTAGCCTTTTCTTCATTTCAACCTCTTTTTGTCAGTTCATCTGACTAGATAGTTCAAGCTTCTTCTGTTTTTCCAACCTTTTGTTATTTGAATTGATATACTCCTTCAATGTTTCTTTTATTATAATCACCTCTGAGTACATTTGATTTATTTTCTTCTCTAAATTACTTTAAGCCATTTTTGTGCCAAAGCTGAAACTTGAACTGCTTTTTGCTGAACAGTTACAGGATTCTTCCTGGTTAGAGTTTTCTTTCACCTTTTCTAGCTGAATTTCTTGCAGATTCTCTAAATTTCTTCTTTGCTGACATCCAGGCAGTATACTTACTAGCCAGTAACTGAATTTTACTCGAGCTGGCAGAATTACTAGCTCTTATTTATCAGTTTCTTTTTTCACTCTGGGAGAGCTAAAGTGAAGCTATTGATCAGTGTGCTGCCATCTTGGAGGTCTGGTGTTCATAAAATGGTTTAAAAACTGAATGCTAAAATTACAGCATAGTACTCCCTGGAAAGCAAGGCCTTCCCACTTCCTATCAATAAACAGTACTACTGTATAGACTGACACCTTTACAAGAGAACTCAGTACACATATGTGGATAACCCACTTTCATTTGACCACCATTTCTCCACCATAGTTAGGAAGGCCGTTTGCCTGACCCAGCTGATATCCAAAGGAGTTTCTTTCAGATTTGTAGATGCTATTAGTCCACTATGTTCCTTTCTAATTAGACCTATTATTGAATTTAATGCCATGTGGCATATAGCAAACAAAGCACATTACCCAACTAGAAAGGCCACAAACATTTCTAAATATGAAAAACAAGGGACTTAAAACCTTCAGCTACTCTGACAGGTAAGATTGAATATCTTTATATTCTGTGGCCTACTGGCTTCTTCATAGTGAACTATGTCTGAACTTCAGTGCCATGAAGGAATCAGCCCTGTTTGGCATATAATACTTTAGCAGGAAGAGTAGCATCTTAGACTTAAATCTGTGCTAACATGTGAGTCCTGGACCACACCTCTCAACCTGCAGATATTGAAAATATGTACAAAGGCTATTGAAAAATAAGTAAATGCAATCAGCAATCTTGACATCTACTTACTATAAAATCTGATCACTGAATAACAAATAATTCTTCTCATTTTAGTTGAATTGTAGGATACTATTCAGAAATACAAAATTAAATAGCTGTCAATAACATAAACTATGAAAAAATTCAATAATAATATCAGAGACACAATGTAAAATCTGTAGACTTTAATGAATCATATTCAAAGTCTAGCTCACAAAGTCGTTTTTGTTTATTTCTGAAAAAGGGAGTGCCATGAAAGGAGATACTGCCAGCCCAGCTATCTGGAATTTTGTAAATAATTATATGTCATTTTGAATATCAACATAATTCATATAAGATGTTTGTGCTACAGATGTATTAGAGCTGTATTTCATGGTTTGTACAGACGTGTGCTGAACAGGTGTTTTACAAAGTGCTGTTTGAAATGTATCCACAGTGTACCCTACTGGAAATAAAAACAGAAATGTATATACAGTATTGTAACTGTTTAAATGTATATATATTAACAGGAGAAACTAGAACACAGGAGGTTAACTTACAAAACTTCAGAAAAAATAGTTGAAATTAAATTAATTTATGGCTGGGCCATAAAAAAAGATGTTATCTTTCATTTTCAGTGCAGCAGGAGACATAATGTCTGTACTAGAGAACTTTTCTGTCTTGTCTTTAAATTTTATGACTTCCACCATTTGCAAAAAGACCAAAAGATCTGAGTTCTATATATTTTCACAAGTGGATGCTAAATACTGCTAGCTTTCAGCAGTGAAGGTTTTACCTGGGATAGAGTCAGATGACAAGAAATGTTGTCATTCTGAAAGCTATCCCAGCAGTAATATTTGAGATATTAATTTAAGAACTCTCTGAGAGAGAGAGAGAGACAGTATTCTGTATTTTGTCTTTGACCTGACAACATCAAGATCCACTCATCACATCTGTCTTTCTGCCTTTTGCTTGCTCTGAAGTAAGTTATTAGGGTACAGTAATTCTCTTAGATACAGTCAGGAATATAGCAAAGCTTTGCTTAGATGTTTTTCTTTATTTATTCAAGACTGTCCTGCAATGTTGTTTTAAATATTTCATGTGATTTTGAACTCTGATGTAACTGTAAGTGTATACTAAGTATTTTCTTCTTCTTTTATTATTTATTATGAAATATATTTAAACTTTTCATTGTGGCTGATCTGTGGAGAAACATATTTATGTTCTGAGAGCACTTGCATATTTATTTGGTGACACTGTGTAGGCTACAGTTAACAGCCTTGCTCTTGGTTAAACTACCATTTGTGTTGATAGTAACATTACACAGTAAGATTGGGCACCCTTTGTTAAGGACCTTAAAGTAGTTGATAAAGAGGTAGCTGGTGGCAGTAATAACCATTTTATAGTCTGAGTAGAAGGGGACAAACCTGTGTCAGCCTTCCTAGGTGTGTGTGTGTAAAACAAATCTCCTAGAGTGTGTGTGTCAGCTACTTTGGCAGGGGTACAAAGCACTGGTTGGACAGAGAGATTATTGGAGGTCTTGGTTTGTCCACTCAGCATAGATCTCAACTCTATAGCTGTGCCAGTTGGGAGTTTTAGTGGGGAACTGGAAAAAGAGGGAGAAACCAGTGCCGGACTGACTGTGGTCTCTGTGTGCTCTTAAGGGAAATTGCACTTGATACAGTGAGCTGCATCTGTAAATACTGTGTGTACCTGTCATCCTCCCAATGTATGGCCCCCACTGGTGCTAGTGGTAAGGATTGAGGCTCCTTGATTACTGGTCCAGTGGTGGGGCATCACAGGGAGATCTAAGATCTGTGTCCTCTTAAAACTGTTGGTCCCACCAGGATATTAGTTATATAGTCTGGCTTCCTGCATACTTAACTGTGCGATGGGGAGATTCATAAAATCATGTGAAGGGATAAATCAAGCCTGAAGATAGGAATGTATCTCCAAAAACAAATACATCATGTGAAGGGTAAATTGAGCCTGAAGATATGGATGTGCTTCTAGAACAGGTACAGTTTGACATCTGCCCTGGATTCTCAGATTGAGGGTCTAATAGTCTACCACTTGAGCTATTTGAATCAACATAATTATGCATACTGTAAGCAATATATAAAACTGAGTTAAATTTAAGAAGGCCATAAAAACTATGAAACATAATGGCATAGCAGTGTCTACTTTACAGATTTAAGTTTAAAAACAAAATGTTTTTTGTGGATGCTTTTCTCCCCTGCTTCATACTGGTAAGTCATCACCAGTGTCCCATGTCCATTGTTGGGTCTATGTCCAAAAGTTAATGAGTCTGATGCAGGTCTGAAGTATATCCTGGGGTGCACTGTCCAATGTCTGCAGGCTGGTTTTTACATTAGACCTACCCATGTTTCCCCCCTCTCTTCCTGGCTGTAGGGACCAGTTCTGCAATGGAAATGTGCTATGTCTTGCCCCTGTCTCTGTGGAAGCTCAGCCATGTTCTCAACTTACCCCCCTATAGACCCACCCTCCTTGTGTGAGCCCAGCTTTTGCTAGGGACAACATGGGGTGTGCCCACCTATCAGCCTCTCTCTTCTCAGGATGGGCACATCTCCATCCCTCCCTCCTGCTCCATTAGTTGCTGAGCTGATAATGAATTTCAGGTTGCCTGAGTTGTAGTCAGGGCTTTATCCTTGTTACCAGAGTGGCAAGTTTCAAAACACTTTGGATACTAATAAGGTTGTTCAGGCCAGGGCAAATACCAGCAGCGGATTTGACCTGTTATTCATACTCTTCCCTCTTTAACAGGAGTCTAAATCCACACCATCTTGGAATTAATTTGAGGTGGTCCACCACAAATGAGTACACCTCTCAAAAAATGAAAGAATCACCCATACAAGGCATTCTTAACAACCTTATTTTTAATATCATACATATGTTTATAGATATGCTGTGAAAGCATGCAAGCTGTCTTTTTTTACACAAAAACTGTCATGACAGCAGGAGTATGGAGCAAATTAAACTACTTCAGAATTATAATTGTAATGTATTTTGATACAAGTAGATCTCACTAAATGTGCTATACACACTAAAGGGCCACAACAGGTATGACTGCATTGTCTGTAGAACTGACACGAGTATATGCCTTTCTGCTTAAAGTTGGCAAGTTTTAATACTTCCTTTCAAAACACCCTGATATTGCATGTTCCATTCTAACTGAGTGAGTACCCTACAAAGTCAGCACTTCTCCCCATCCTTCACTACAAAAATGCAAATTATGTTCAATGACATCTTTCACCTTCTTCTAAATTCACTTATGTTTCTCAGAAATTAGTGTATTAGCTTATACATGGAAAACAAGTCCATTTACTCTTTCATTTATTGGTGCTCTGGTCAGAAATAAATAATATCCTTCATAGGTGCAAAACCCTCTAAATTACATTACTATTTCTGAAGAAGACTTTAAACTGAATTCATTACTTCTTTATCCATCTCAGATTCTTACATCTCCACTCTTCCCTCACCCTCTGACGCTTTCCTCACCTTCCTCACCTTCCAACTCAGACAATCTCTTTAAAAGAAGTTGATAAACTTCTTGAGCATCTTCCTATCCATGGCTGCCATGGTTCAAACTTATTCTTCCTATGGTTTATCAAAAGTTTTTGTAATGTTTTGCCTTTCACCGAGTTCACTTTCTTTATTATATAGTCTTTAACTCATTCACTCCAATGGAGCTCAGGAAGTTTGCACTGTAACTTCCAGTGGGCAGAGCCTATGCCTTTTGATAGAATCAAATTATGTCTTCACATTTCAAGCAAATGTTCATATTTCTGGAACTATAGGGGTTATGAAAGAAGTATAAATGGCAAACCTTTCAGCACAAGCTATTGTTGTAGTGGTAGTATTCTTTAGGTTCTAGGTATTAAATGGAAATGTATGGGCCACATTGAACACTATTACATTTGTAATATTTTGTAAACAACTTGCAATATCTCATCAACTATTCAACTTACACACTTACTGTCAGCAGTATTTTATTCATGTAGCTGTGAGCCTTCATATGAGGCTAAGGAGTTCTGTCTGTGTTACTTTGTTGTTGAGATATTTAGAAAAATGTGAAAATTATAGCTATATAAATTAATATTATAAAAACAACAGTTAATATGTCTTTACCTGCACCAGCAGCGGTCAAATATTAATGCAGTTGAGATTGCCATTGTGTAAGCTTTAAGAAGAAATCTTACAAAACCTTGTACATAGCATGGTTTTGGAATTATTGATGCAAATGTGAACAAGGAATATTTGATGCCTAGAGAAGTCAGTAGGAGTTAAATGAAGAACCATCTAGAGACGTCACTCGGTGCTCTGCATTTTGTTGACATCTGTTTTAGCAACTGCATTTGATCAAAATCTGCAGATTGCTGACACGTGTGGGATTGACAGTCCCTGTTTAGGGGAATATTCCCTTTCCCTGGGAATTGTGCGATCTTGGAGTCAGTATACATAATTAGCACGAGGTTGTGCAGGAGGTTTGAAAACAATGTTTTAAAGTTGTATGCACTGAGGGTATTTCTTGGCTCATGCATGGTAATGTGTCAATGTTCATTGTCTACCATTTGTGGTCAACGTTTTAGAGGTTGACATATCAGCTACTTGAGAAAAGTAGGTAGTCCTGTATATATATATATATATATATATATATATATATATATATATATATATATATATATATGCGTATATAAACCATGCTATGTACAGTTTTGTTTGTACTTTAGAATTGTGTTATTCTGTACTAGGAAAACTTTTTAACATTTGACCGTTGATGAGTGTCCTTTTCATATGGTATGAATGGCTTTCATTTTTTTGTATTTATATATTTGTTTATAGTCATATACAAAATTTTTACCCACTTTTGGGAACTGTTTAACTTTTAACTTTGGTCTTGTAAGCCAGGATAATGTCTGAAATGAGTCACCTTTGATCAGCCCATTCTAAAGCAATTTCAGACATTGCTTTGGCATAGACCTGCAGAAAAATGGTAATAAAGTAGACTTCCCAGAAACTCTTAACGTGTAATAGAACTAAAGGATTATTTCAATATTACAGGCTGGCTTCCTGTACAATGCCTTGACCTGCCATTTGACAGCTAGTAATTTACTATATGCTCCAAGGTATTTATGATAGAGAATTCTATCAAGAAATGATTCCAGGAGGAGAGTAATGATGAACACTACCGAGTTAACTTGCAGAAGGTCCTAGGAATGATAAAAATATGGCTTAACATAAAGAGAGACAAGAGTGAATTATTTAAAGAAGCTGTGCACTGTGGGTGTATAATTTACAAGAAAGGAATGTCAAATTTGCAAAACCAAGAAGAAACTATGTTTCAGGCATTTGAGGTTCAGAATGTATTATATAGTGTATTTGATCAAGTACAAATTTACTGGTCTCATTTCACCAAAATTACATATTTAAAACAGTTATAAAAATGGTTTCTGTTTATGTGGGGGATAAATTCCCACAATCCCCATATAGAGTGCTTTATCCCCTGTACCCTTTCTCAGTATTAACATCCCCAAGGTCTGTCAACCTTTGAGTAGGCTGAGTACTTTTGATGAAACAGGCCAGCGTAGAAATGGCATGTTATCAAATGTCCAAGTATTCTTTGCCAGGTATGGTTCTTTGAACTAGCAAATGGCTTATATATATTAGTGTTTGTACATAAGGAGATGTACTTATCTTCTAATAGGTGCATACAGATAATGATATAAATGTGGTTGATTGAAAAAAAATGTTTGAAGTGTCATTGGCAGATGTGTAACTTATTTGCAGCAATATAGATTGTTGGGACAATTGATCATACAATCCAATGTCTAATATTAGTCATACATGTGATTGGGCTGATTGATCCCAGTCCTACCTTGCAGGGCACCAGTACAGTACTGGCCAACTACCTACTTCATTCACATGCTTCAACAACACCATCCACCTGCAGTAGGAGGTAGATGACTTGAAGAATAAAAATGCAAATGGTAGAGAACTGTCCAAGCTGACTAGTGGCTCTGAAGAGGCTGGTTTTGAACTCTGGAATGAAAAAAAAAACTGAGCTGTGTGATGTTGATCTTCAGTTGCAGACAAGACAATCAATCTAATGATGAATGTTCAGGCATAATATGCACTGGCATGCATTTAATGATACAAGTGAAAAGTTTATTTGCTTCTGGCTAAATGTATCTGTACCAATAAAGATTTCATACAGACAACTGTTCTGGACCAGGGTTATCCATTCACTGTTATGTATTCAACACCTGGAAATTTATTTGAGTGTTTTCTATACTGAAAATACATGATGCAATTTTTATGAGTGGTTCTTAGCTTTTTTTCCCTTCATGTGTACAATTTCATCACCCAGTCACAACAGAGCTGGATATGAAGTTTAGCATCGATCTGAGAGAAATGCTCAGCCCCTACAATAAGTACATAAAACAGAGACTAGAAAGCTTGTTTTCTTCTTGTCATCTGTAACCATTTGCACATAACCACTAATACTACACCAGTAATGTTGTTCTTAAGTAGAAAGTTACATTCCGGATGGGACATCATGAAATCAAATTTACAGAAAAACACACATAACTCACTTTCAGCATAAAAATGGCAGACAACAACTCAGAAGTTTTATAGTTGGTATGAAAGTGTGGAACAGAGATATTTTATAATGTCAAATGGCTTCAAGGGATGGCCCCTAAAGTACTTTAACATAAGCATTGTATTTGGAGAAGTTATGTGAACCAGTTAAGAAATTTTCAACAAATAAGTGGCCTATAAACAGCGATCCCTTTCATATGGCCATGAAACAGTCTGTTCTGTTATGCCTTTCAAAGGTAGATTGCATATGCTCTTTAGACCTCCAAGATGCCTATTTCCACATCAAATTTTCCAAAGAGGCAGTGAAGTTTCTATACTTCTGGCTGGAGTCATTCTTACCAATTTCAGACTGTTCCATTCAGTTTCACATGTGTTCCAAGGGCTTTCATTGAATGCATGACTTAGTAGCAGTTCCTCTCACAATATGACGATAACAGGATTTTCCACACCGGGATGATTTTCTCCTTTTTGTTCCAGCACAGGAGTATCTTATACATCAAAAGTAGATTCTGCTCAAGCTGCTCTCCTCCCTCAGTGTAAGAGTAAACCTATTAAATTCCATCCATTTCCCTATTCAGGTCTTAACCTTCCTTGGCTGTTCCCTCAATACAATAATTTGTTGTGCCTTTTTTTGACTGAAGACAAGCAAATGTACCTCTGACAAACTGTCTCTCATCTTGTCCTCCCAGCATGTGAGTGGAATCCTGCTTCAATCCTCTATGCCTAATGGCATCATTTACCTTTGTGGCTCCACAAACAAGACTTCACATGAGGGTTCCTTGTTAATGATAACTTTCACATGACACAGTTCAGCAAAGAATAACAATCTCCTTTATTGCAAAGAAAGGCACATACGCGGGAGACTAGGAAACAAGGCCCTATCTCCTCAAACAGTAAAATCATACATTCTTTTTACCTATTCTCATTAAAAGCAACGTTATTGCATCAATCTTAGAACAACTACTAATCAATTAAAAATGAACATTACAGCATCAGTTCTGCTAAGCTCTCCTTACTCTATGTTTATAACTTTCCATATTAGACATGCATTCCGAATTCTATAAAAAAACTTTATTAAAAGAACAGAACTTTCTACACTTTGCCATGTTAGCATTTTTTATATCTGGCAGGAAGTAAATCATCAGATATTTACTGAAAAACAGGAATCCCTCTTGTAATGAAAGCATATTAAAAAGAAATACATACTCTAGCATTTCTCCTTCTCTGTATGCCTCACCCTTCACACCCTCAACAGATCCACTGGGCCCAGTGGATTCAGCAATCCAATTCACTTTTCCATTCCATTTGACTCTCCAGAGCTTGTGCTCTCACATGCAGTAGTAGACGGATCCAGAAAACCTCCAGGCAGACACTCCTTTCTGAATGTAGACTCCTCAGGTAATAGTGGTTACTAACATCTCTGTATGATTAATGAGGCATTCTGGAAAATTAATAGGATTAACAGGATTCAATAAATCACAGTTCCATATTGGTTAGTGTCTGTGTAATTTTCTAAAAATAACCTTGAACCAGTTTTGAAATGAAGCATTCTAAGCTTGTCAGGTGTTTTCTATTGTTTGACAGAAGTGGCATCTATAGTTTGTGCCCTTTGTTCTGTTCTTTTAAATAGCTTTTAACTTGTGAGTTGGATTGCATTGAATAACTCTGTCCCGTTACATTATGCATGTATATTTTTACCATTTCAGCCTGTGTTAAGCAATTCAGTCCACTCTGTCTGTTTGAATGAAATAATATTTATTCAGATATAATATCTACCACTTCAATAATCTAGTTTGCTACTGTGAAAAAAAGTCTACTAACTGCTAACACTTTGTTTCATGGCTTTTAATTTGTTACTCTGCAGTTGTCTTATGACACTGTCAGACATAAGTGTATGACATACCGTGTAAATGTTGTTTATATTACACTTTTTACATTCAGCTATCTGTATTTATCCCACATTTCTTGATGAAGTATACATAAAATAGCAGTGAAATGTTTAGTGACAAAATATTTATTTATTTATTGACATTTGATTACTGTGAAAGTCCGACTGTGTAGAAGCCCATTTTCAGTGGAGGCCTGGGGAGAAAAGCTCCAAATTATTGAAAAACATTTTAAGAACAATAATTATACAATCTTAAAAAATAAAACAAAATAAACTGCAGTTTAAATAAGTATAACAAATTAGACATAATATAAAAACTGTGGTTAAGAGTCAATAAGGGGTATATGACAATCATTTAACATTTAGAGAAATTATAGACAGTTTGCAGAGAAACTAAAGGTAACTTAGTCTAATACAAATAGGAAACACAATATGAAGTGAGGCAAAACAGGCTTATGATATATTTAGAGAGAAAGTCAGTGAAGATAATTAGATAGCAGTAAGGGAGTAAGTGAATAAGGGAGAGTAAGGAAGTATAAGGAATGAAAAGGTACTTGTTCACATTTAGGGATATAGTTTATCCTGGAAATAGGATTAAATGTTATAGTAAATACTCCTTAGACCACAAACTGAAAGCATAACCTTCAGTATCATTTTTCTTTTATAGCTTATACGTAACAGGCAACATTATAATAGTTATCTATGGTAATAGTATCAAAACTAAAAAAGGGAGTGAAATAAAATTCAAAATCGTACGCTGAATAACAATGATATATGTTGCATAAATAAAAGCAACAATAAATGTGCTAAAACTCTCAGCACAATGGGTTAAAATGTTTTTTGGGTAAAAAAAAAGTAATAGCCTAGTAAAACTACATTGCATTTGGATTATGGGTCTGAAGGTTTTCAGGCACAGTGCTGAGCCCTTGAGGTCAGTGGCTGATGTTAGCAGTATGGGAGTAGTTCAAGTCTAGTCCCAGTTTATTTGAACTGATTGGTCAACATTTGTGGTTGAATCACCATAACACATCAGATTAAAACATTCAATACATGCATCATATGTCTTTATTTTATTCCTAATAAATAATATTATGTAGTCATTGCTTGTATTAAGGTTTCTTCTTCAATGTTACACTGAGGGAAATAGCAATCTTATTAAAATTAACAGAGGATTCTTCTTTTATAGAACAAATGGTTATGACCATTTCTTTTTTTATCTCCTAGTATTAACTCTTTCATAATAAGCTCCAAAAAAGCACAATGATTTTTTTTTCATAGTTTATCATAAGCAGGGTATTAAATGATACTTGTTTGAATTTGCTTTTCTCTACTCATCCATTGATTTCCAAACTGTATATTAGCTTTATAACACTTATGAACTATGTATAATTCCCCAGAATATGTGTCATAGGGATATTTGTTATTGTTATTAATTAAAAGTTTGTACATACCCAGAATGGGTCTACTACAAGTGCTCACATGCTATGTGCTGGAGATATATGTGCTTGGTGCAAATGCTTGAATAGGCAAGTGCTTGAACTTCCACTAACCTGATCTCCCATAACTACTTGGAATCCTAATTCTAACCCTAAATCTCCACCCCCCCAAACCTAAATTCTCCAATTGCTCCCTAATCCTGATACTCCATTCCCACTCCATAAACCTTGAACTCAAGCTTATTCCTTAAACCTAAAACTCCCTTCCTGTTCTCCAAATGTAAAACTCCAAAACACTCCCTCTAAACCTAGAACTCTTTTCCTACTCTTTAACCATAAACCCCCCCCCTCCTGCTCGCTAATCCTACCCCCGGTCCCTCCTCATAGCTGCTTGCCTGAACTCATATTTGAGTTATAGTGCAAGAAACAGCCTAACCAAACTACAAAAAGCTCAAGTCCCTGACTTCCAGACAATGGGCTTCAAGGATTTAGGAAATAAATGCAGAACACCCACCCAGAATATATACTTGCTTGAACTTGTTGAAGGTGATGTATTCAGAAATTATATTGTTTTCTTAATATCTTGCATACAACTTATACTCAAAGTAATGTTCTTAGAAAAATATTTTAAGCATTCTTTGCCTAGAATTCTACCTGCAGAATTCTATCTCTAGAAGCCAGTAGTTAAGAATTATATCTGTAGAGTTTCATTTTTAGAATTCAATAACATTTTATCTTAAATAATTATGAGCTAAGAATGATTGTGCTTAGAATTTTATGTATATAATTGTGCAATTAGCATTCTACCTGTGGAATTATGTGTCTGTGTTACCATCTAGAGAATGTGTGCTGCTGAAGTCAATATTTGGAGTTCTTTATTTAAAAATCTTGTTTATAATTCTGTATATGGAGTTTATTTAGTAAAATTCTATGTATAGAATTCTGACTTTAGAATAGTTGTAGAATTCTGTATTTGCAGTTTTAATCTGCTGAGTTATAGCTGTATAAATGTGTCTATTGAGTTGCATCTGTAGAATGCTTTGTTCATAGGTTCATAGGTTTTTACTAAGCTTACATCTAAAGGAGACCACTGAGAATCTCAGCCACATCATCCAGTACTGTGGGAAGTTAGCAATGTTAGAAAAGTATCTATAGAACTTAGAATTTAGAATTCTGCATGTAGAATTATGTGTTTAAAATTTAGTAAAATTCTATGTATAGAATTCTGACTTTAGAATATTTGTAGAATTCTGTACTTACAGTTTTAATCTGCTGAGTTATATATTTGTAGAATTTTATCTATTGAGTTGCATCTGTAGAATGCTTTGTTCATAGGTTCATAGGTTTTTACTAAGCTTACATCTAAAGGAGACCACTGAGAATCTCAGCCACATCATCCAGTACTGTGGGAAGCTAACAATGTTAGAAAAGTATCTATAGAACTTAGCATTTAGAAATCTGCATGTAGAATTATGTGTTTAAAATTCTGTCTGCATAATTTTTATCTGTAGAATTATGCACAGAATTATATAAAAAGCTTAAAATTTGGTCCACTTAATTCTATGATTAGAATTCTATCAGTTGAGTTTTGTGTTTAGAATTATGCCTGTAGAATTATGTGGTAAAAATGTTATCATCAGAAGTCTATATTTAATATTCCATAGAATTTTATCTATAGGCTTACTGCTTAAAATTATAGCTATATAATTATGTTTGGAATTCTATGTGCGGAATTCTCTATTTAGAATTTTATCGCTTGAATTATATGTTTAGAATTCAACCTGTTGAATTCTATCTGCTGCATTTCTAACTGCTGAATTCTGAGTATAAAATGTTAACAGTGCAATTCTCTGTTCTGAGTTCCATCTGCAGAATTCTGTTTAGAATTTTATCCGAAGAATTTTTATGTACAGAATTCTACCTGTGGAACTATTTATATAGAATCCTCTCTAGATACATATAATTTTGTGTTTACAATTTTATCTGTACAATTCTATCTTTAAAATTTTCTTATTGAATTCTAGCTGGAGAATTCTATCAGCAGAATTTTGTGCTTAGAATTTTGTTGTCAGATTTGTGTTTTAAGAATACTCTCAGTCACTTGGCCTCATGGTACAGAGAGATAAATCCCTGATTGCACTTCAGATAACTCATGTTTAACTAGTGGCAAAAATGCTAGTGGGACTGAGTGGGGGAGGATGGGAGTGAGTGGCCAATGTTGAAGAGAGGATGACTGCCTGGCCTGAAAAAATCACAACATAAAGAGCCTGATAATCCCTGTACTGAAAGCAGTGACCCACTTGGTTGGGAGGTTGTTCATGAGAGGAAGCACACATGCACCTCCAGTTACAGAGAAGCTTATAGGCTGCATGGGTGTCTGAATGGAACATTCTGCAGGATGGATTTGCAGACTGGCCCAGTTTTTAACATCGGACTATTACCTCCATCAGGTAGCGAATGGGCCAGAGGGAGGGCAATGTGTATGTTTGAGAATTAATGGCTCATTAGGGTGCTGAAAGGGGAGACATTGGGCTAATCATGTGAACACTAAAAAGGTATGGGAACACTCTATGTAGAATTATGTGTTTAAAAAAACTTGGGACAAAAATCTGGTGAAGTTTCAACCTGACTAAAAAGTTAAAAAGCATTTTTTGTTATAGGAGAGTAAGCTCCCTGCATCCTACCAAGGGATGTTGGCCCCGCACCTGCTATTTACAATCATTCCATGGACATACAATCATAAAGAAATTCAAAACCATCCAATCTCATCACAGTAATGTTTATGTGTCAACAAAAGCTGCACTGACTGTGATTTTCATTGGCAAACAGATCTAGTTGAAAGTCATCAAGTTTAAACTGAGATTATGAAGTATTTTCCATTTAGAATATGTACTAATAGTTTAGCAATAGCATTCTACTTGCAGTATTTTGTGTTTAGAATTTTGAATTTGGATTTCTGTCTTTACAATTCTTTATATAACATTTTCTTTAGTACTCTGTCAGTAAAAGTCTGTTTTTTGAATTTCACCTGTGGAATTCTATGAAACTAATTACGTTTAAAGTTCTATCTGTAGAATTTTACATGTGGAATTCTTACTGTAGATGTCATTGTTCATCTGTCCTTAGAATTCTCACTATAGAATTCTGCATGAAGAATGCTGTGCTTAAAATTCTATTTGTAAGAATTCAGTATTTAGAATTTCCTTGTAGAATTCAGTGTTTAGCGTTCTATCTATAAAATGCTATGTATAGATTTGTATATGCAGAATTCAGTGTTTAGAATTATATCTATAGAAATCTATGTTTAGAAATCCATTTGTAGATGTCTGTGTTTAGAATGTCATCTTTTGAATTCCATATATAGAGTTATTTCTGTAGAATTCTATCAGTGCAATCATGTCTGTAGAATTATTTGTTTAGAACTATAGCGGCAGAATTAAATGCATTGAATTTTGTGTCTTGAACATTATACTTAGAATGCTCCGTCCAGAATTATAGATGATAAATTCTCTACATGGAATGGCCTTCTTAGAATTCTGTGCTTAAAATTCTGTCGAATTCTGTAATTATAATTCTATCAATAGAATTATGTATTAAGAAGTATTTGATTAGAATGGGTCTGCTACAAGTACTCAACATCCAGGTGCTTGAAGGCCACTGTCTCACAGCCAGGAACTTGGATGTCTTGTAGCTGGCACAGTTGACTACTCATGCTCAAATGCAACTACATGTCTAGGTGAGGTGTGGCAGCCATTTGGAGAGAATGGAGCTGCCACACCTTATCAGAACACATTAGCTGTGTTCAAAGTATTTATAGCAGCCTCGGAGAGGAAGATGAAAGGGGTGGGAACATGGATGACAGCATCAGACAATGATTGGGAATGGTATTTAGGTTTAAAAAAACGGAATCTATTCAGCCTCACCCAACTCATCCAATCCATAACTAGAATTGATGAAAAAACAACTAGACAATCCACTCTGGACTGAGTCCTAATTAAATAAACCCACTGTCATAAACTTAACAAGAACACTTCCTGACAGTATTAGTGATCACCTGCCTACCCAATTATTAGTAAAACTACAACATATAACCAAGTAGGAAACCTCTCAAACATTAAAAAGGAAGACTTCATCTCCTCACTTAAACTGTGATTGGAATATATTAAAAACCCTTCCCCTAGATGATATAGTCTCTTACTTTAACAAAATCTTCTCAAACATCCTAAATGAAATGGCACCAATATGGTACAAGAGAGTTAAATCAACACCAGCAAATGGCTGACAAAAACAAAACAGCTACTTAAATGTAGAGACAAATCAAAGAAACAGTGGTACATGTATAAAACGCAGGACACGTATTAATACTTTAGACATCTGAGAAAATCTAGACAAAAAAATCAAATATGATAAACAGTCCCATTACATTAAACTCCAACAAAAGCATCAAAACAATCTCAAACTTTTCTGGGCATTCATCAAAAAACTTCTACACCCTGGTCAAACCTCCACTCCAACCTGCAATGTAGCTAACAATGATGTAAGTGTAGCACTGAAATTCAATTGCTAGTTTACAGACTCTATACTGTCACTAATCAAAGAAAATACACACACCACCATCCCTAACAATGTCCCAATAAACTTTAATAATAATGTTTATACATTCAAAACTGTCCAGACCTTTGCAATAAGAAAACTACTGCACCAATGAAAACCAACTACCTTAGTAGCTGATAATCTACCTGCCAAGCATTTAAAACTAGCAGCAGACATCTTGGCCTTTACAATTTCATTCCTTATTAAGAGATCCATAACAGAAAATCTAGTACCAAATCAATGGAAAATGTACATCATACCACTATTTAAAGATGGCACCTATCTGAAATCTCAGACTGTCATCAAATACTAGAAAAATGCATTCATACCCAACTCATGGACCACCTAAGCAGCAATAACCTACTTTTCAAAACCCAACATGATTTTCACCCTAGTCACAGTACCACCACTACCTTCATCAATTTCTGCAATATAATCATCCAAAATAGGAACAATGGCAACTTAGTATCATCACTATTTATTGATCTCCCTGAAGTCTTCAACACCATCTCCCATCACAAACTATGATCTGCGCTCTCCAGTCTAGGATTCAGCCATAACAGCCCTGTCTTGGTGCCAAAGGTACCTTGCCAATAGACAACAAGCTATAAAATGGAAACAAGACCTCTCTCCACCTCTCCCACTTAGCAGATGTAACACAAGGATCAATACTGGGTCCTCTACTATTCAGCATATTCACAAGTAAATTCCATATTTCCACCAACTTGGCATCTATTGTGCAATACTGTGAAAACTTGACCTTTGTTTGCTCAGAGCCATCCTTCTCCAAATTCCAAAAAACTCACCCAAATCTGTTTCTCTGCAGTAGAAACTTGGCTAAATCATTCCTATCTGCACCTGAACCCAAACAAAACCAAGTTAATTAACTTTATACCTAAAACTTTCATTGAACTAAAACAATCTTTTCATATTTTATTATCCAACAACACCAACATAGAAATAGTAACACCGACTAAGCTACTAGGTATTCTAATCAATGATAAATTACAATTTGACCAGCATCTTCTGCAGTAAATAAAAAAACTATTAAACTAAGCTGCCTCTAAAAAAACAGCCAAACCTTACTTCTCTGATTCCACTTGACAGTCCATTGCCAGAACTTACCTACTCCAGGCCCTACTCTATGCATCACCAATTCTCACCAACTTAAACAATACAGATAAAATCAAACCTGAGATTTGTTACAATAAAACTGCCATGTTTGCTGTTAACTTATAACACAAATTTCAACACTTTAATGCTCTAAAACAATTACAATGGCTAGAACTACCCCATTTGCTTATCTACTCCCCCAGAAAATGCCCTGTACTCTAAAATACCCTGCAATATCATTTCAGTGCCAGAGAATTTAGATCCAGCAGTAAACCAGTCCTACTTACAGCCATATCCAATAACCATGCCAGCAACACTTTATAGTTTAACCATGTCTCAAAACTTTGGAATTATATCCCCCTTGAAATCAGACAAATACAAAAACTACCTATTTTTAAATCTCAACTCAAACACAACCAAAACAAAAATTTGTTATACTCCTGCACCTGGATAGTCCCACCCACTCTCTCTTCTTTACCTTTCTCCTGCTCCTCTCCATTTCTTCTACTACTTCTTCCTCAGTCCATCCTCTCAGGTTTTGTGCCCTTATCCATATATCCTTCTTGTCATTCCTCCTTAGCAATTATCACAAACTACTTCTATAACCCTTACACCATCATTTATTTATTTATTATTTGTTGACCGGGAAAGTCTAACTAGGACAGAGCCTATTTTCAGTGGAGACCTAGGGAGAAATGCTGCAGATGCATGTCTTTGGAATGTGGGAGGAAACCAGAGTACCCAGAAGAAACCCATGGAAATGCAGGGAGGAGATTTAGACTCCAGACAGAAAGCACCCCAGCCAAGAACTGAACCAGAGAAATTCTTGCTGTGAGGCGACAATGTTAACTGCTGCACCACTGTGCCACCTGGTATCATGGTATGGAAGAATGCATTTCCTGTTCCCAGCTATGCAACTTAGTACTATAAATACTAAATACCAGGGAGATTTTAGGGTTAGGATCAAATTCTGATAGTGATAGTTGAGTTATGGGAGATGAGTTACTGGGAGTTAGAGCACTTGCTGAAACAAGTGAGTGGCAGTGAGCAAACATGTCTCAGCATATGTAGTAGACCTTTTTAGCTTTACAGTTCTGTCTGTGGAATTCTATCTTTAGCATTCTTTTATCTTTCCTGTACATATGAACCTTAATTGCCTACACTGGATATGTCAACTATATTTTACTATGTTGTACATAAATTGTATTATTGTGTCTGTTGTTTAATTTGTCCTATGATAAAAAAACATTTATACCTGTGTCATTTCTAATGTTGCAAGTATACTGTAATAAACTGAATGTAATCTGTTGGAGCTTTTTTCCTGGGGTCTCTGCTAAGTTGAACTTTCTTGGTAAACAAATACAAATACAAATCATAAATAAATAAATAAATAAATAAACATATCAGTGACAGAATGTGTAGCACAGTTGTCTTTGGTGCAAAAGACCACATGGATCAATTCTCACACCACATGGATCAATTGCTGTCACTGCAGTGTCGCATAAGAGGGGTGTTGCACACCTCAGTGTGTCATACTCTGGCTGAGAAGTTAAACTGAGGCCCCATCTGCTTTAGTTGGTGGTAGCTCAGGTGGATGTAAAAAGTCCCATGGGACCTTTTGAAAACTGTAGGGAAAGCTTCCTGATGCACTGTCCAAATTTCCACCTGAGGTCTCCCCTGAAAAGAAGCTAGTGGCCTAGTAGGACTAACCTGGTTAACAAAGGATAAATAAATAAGTGGTTGCTGTGGACTAGATAAGTTGGGAGTGGAAGCTAGTAGGGTGGTGTTAGGTTTAAGGAGAGGGATGGGAAGTGTAGCCCAGACTTTTAGAGTTAGGAAGGAGATAGGTATTTTAAGTTTAGGGAATGATAGGAACTTTAAGGTTAGGGAAGGAGACAGGGATTTTAGGTGTAGGGATTGAAAGAAACTTTAGGGTTAGGGAAGGGGACAGGAATTTCACATCTGAAGAAGTGCTTTGTAAACAAAAATGTACTGTTTGTGTGTTTATGTGTGATGTAGTTTGGTGTTTTACTTTATTAAATTGAGATTAAGAAGCTTCCATGCTATTCCTGGCTTTATTGTTTCACTGGACAAGCTGCTTCCTTTTTTGTTTTACTAGTTGGAGCTGCTGTGAATTTATGGATTTAATATATTTGTAGAATACTATGTTTAGAATATTTGCAGAATTCTCTGTCTGTAATTTAATCTGTTGAATTTTACCTTTAACATTTTTCCTAAGGAATTCCATCTATTCAGATACATCTGTAGAATGCTGTATTTAGAATGGTATTTGTAGAATTCTTGATTTTGTTAAATTCTGTGATTGCAACTTTGTCAGTAGAATTTTCCCTGGGATTCAATAAACTCTGTGTAGGCTCTGCACGAAGCCTACATGGAGTTTACATGTTTGCATGATGGCGCACAGTGAGTGATAGTGCACAATGCATATTAATTGCGAGTGGCGCGTCTAGGCTAGGTTTGTGGTCGGCAACAGTGTTGCTAGCCAGGAAACTGTGTAAGCGAATGTGGATAACAATTTTATGTAAAGCTGAGCACCTAGGCTTCACAGATAGCTGTCAGTCTGTTAGTGCAACTCATCTGCACAAAGGCCAACATAGTGATGGGGCAAATAACCAGATATAGGGACATATTTGACATAGATGTTGCATATAAATGTGTTAGAATGAAACTCCTTCAACCTCTTAAATCAATAAATCTGGACAAAGCCATAAATAATCGGGGCACAAAAGGGCAAAACTAGGGACGGATTTTTAATATTGGTCTTCCAAACTTAGAAAGTTGAAAGAATAATAGGATGTGCAGTACTATGAATGTTCTGAAGAGCATGCAGTTTGAAACTCAAATACCTGTCATCAGCTTCTGACTTCAATCTGCAATGACATGCCAATGATTTGCCAGACAACCAAAATGTTATTACGAAAACATCAGAAATTTGAGACAAAAAATAGATATTCTGCACAAATCAGGACAGCTGTGAGGTATGAAATCAAATGTATGTAATACTGACTGACATCAGTCCTGATACCATCCCAGTGATATGGCAAAAAGCCAAATTTTTATAAAGAAAACATCTGGACATCCTGGGAATATCTGGACAATTGAGAGGTATGAATGGGAAGTATATGGTCCAAAGACAGTACAGGACAGTGTACCTACAGTGCATAGTATTGTGCTATCCCATTCCTGGCATTGTGTACTGAAGCTGTGTAAATGATCTGTAATGGGAGATGGACTGCCATGTAAAAAGGACACACATGAATTATAGAAATGAACACAGGGAAAGAGCTATGTATGGGACGGATTTTTTTTTTTTTGTGGAACAGGTGCCCATTTCTTTTTTATTTCAGAGAGAGAAAGGAAAGTTGGGGAAGGGACGTAGGTATGTCTGGGTCAGGTAAGTTGGGTAGGTGAGGAATCAACTGCAGATAGACAAGACAAGCAAGAAAAGACAAGAGATAAGGAGGGTGATGGACACAAAAGGTTGGGGTGACACCATGATTGGGGAGAGGTGGGAGACATCCGGAGCCCATGGTCAACAATCTTGGAGAAGTGAGATTCAAGTCTTTACCCACTGGATTGTCATAACTGTCACTTCACTCCACTGGTGGCTGGAGTGCTTGATGTCTCCTCCTTCTCCTCCTAGTACTACACAAAATGAGTGAGAGCAGCCTCAGCAGCTGGAGTAGACATGTACCACTGTATGCACCATCCCTGGCAACTTGGTGCGGGTGCTGAAATCACCACCTCCACCACTGCTCCCAGAGCATACCACTGGACAAGCCATGCAAGTCCACATAGCAGCATCATTCTTACAGGAATTTAGTACACATTATACCCACAGGAATACATCTGATAATAAATGTGGTAATACATAGCTGGATAAATAAATACATGTCACAATAATAGTGTGTTATCCCTCATACATGTAATAAATATCAGGTCCACTATCTAAAGTGTTATAAGTGAGAGTGACTATACTTGGAAGTGGAACAACAGTAAAATTGCATGGAATATCCAGTATTAGAACCCAGAACCATGTGCATGGCAGTTCTACACTTAGACTTGTTGCCACATCAAGTCGAAATAACACTTCTCTATGTTGCAGTTCATAGCTCATTGCTATACAATGCAATGTCACAACAGTAAAAAAAAAAAAAAAAAAAAGGTTGCACACCTTGTACTAGAACCCAGGACCATCTGTACTCCAGCCCTACACTTAAAACTGCTGCCATAGGAATAGTTACATTGCATTCCCTATTTTACTAATCATTCTTAAGCTCTTGCTGTTAACTGCCATGCAATAGTGCTTACTGGGTTTGCATAATGCTCAATAGCATTCATTACATGTATCCAATTTTTATTTTTGACTGTCTGGGTCCTTTTTGCTTCCAGGGTGGCCCATTTGTCCAGTTTGCATACTGCCACACTTTGTGCAAATGAGATAAGTGCAGCCAAACCTGCCATCCATTCTCTCTGTTCCCATGATTGTGCTATGCACAGCATTGGGCAAATACTGCCCCCCCCCAAAAAAAAAGTGAGACAAACAAAGACAGAAAAGGGAAAAAAAGGGCAAGGAGTTGAAAAGAGGAAAATCAATGTATGACATACACACAAGAAAATGATGGCTCATATGAGAAATGTCTACATAGATCTGGATTTCAACTCCCACTGCAATGCACCTTCAGAACACAGGATAGGTGCCTTATTGCGGTTTGCCACACAAACAGCTTTGCAGCAAGGAACTGAACTCATTCTTCATGCAACCAACTGCAACAGACTCTACACTGATATCAAACCATAAACTGTTATTCGTAATCTTATTATATTTAGATGTAGTGCACTTAGTGATCATACAGCCTGTTATGACTATTGCTTGCAAATATACAGCTCTGTCTTACCTTTCTGTGTTTCTTGGTCATTCTTCAGTTATCTGACCAGTACTCTGAGACATGCAGTGTGTAAGCCATTCTATACCATTGGCCTTAAAATGCGTGAGGATATTAACTGGGAATAATATCATATGCAGTTGCCAACAACTGAAGGGCAGGTTGGATGTTAAGGAACACAACCTGTGAACTGTGTGCTCCTTACTTACATTTCCAACCTTACATATAACCTTTTGCAGATCTAATCTAACACACTCAGTGGAAGTAAGGCAACCCGCAGTGCTGTTGTGTTTTTGTTCTCCCAACCAGTAATCATTCACAGGTGCAATCTATTAAAAACAAACACTGAGAGAGTGCCTGCACTATGTTTATGTCTCCTACATGGATCCAAGTATTTGGGATTCAGTAATTCTAATTGGTTCACACCTCATTTGCATATTCACCATGCTAACAGCCCTGAATCTACACCATATAAAAAGACAACCATGTAGCTAGGCAAACTTGATGTTGAGGAGACTTGTTTTTATTGGGAAAACTGCACATAAGGTATTTCTTCAGGATATATCTGTACAGAGGATTACTGAACTTCAGAAGGTATGCTTGTTTTTTTCAGCTACATGCTGCATATGCTGGATTGTATTTAAGAAAAATCTGAAGGAAAGGCTTTTACATTTGTATATGTAGGCATTAATTAGAAGTGTACTGATAGCATGGGCATGATTGTCAAGCATTTCACAGGTACACACAATTGCCAGTATGTGAAAATGGAATGTTCTTTGATAAATATGTACAAATGTTTCAGGGACACTTCCTTTGATAGCACTTTTAGCATTTCAAATATAGTTTGTTAGCAAAATATGTAATTTGTTCTTTTGTGGCAGTGGGGAAGCAAAGTCGAGTTACTGTTATGGCATAAAGAAGGATAGACTGTTGTTTTGGGTGGAGCAAAGGTGAGTTACTGTTATGCACAAACAAGGATATGTTGCTTTTGTTACTTTCCTTGGTTTGCATCCTGCGTGTTGTTTGTATTTCATATCTCTAGACTGTTTTATGCTTTTCTAGTAGGTAACTGTAATACTGACTAGCTACCATTTTTGTTTTATCTTGAAACAGTTATTTTGTAGTTATGTAATACTTATGTGTATTATCCATCAAACCTAAGAGCATGTCACCCAGGAGTGTCAATCCTTGGAGACCCCCTTCACCAATGCTGAGAACCAGGTGATTGTGGATGCCTTTAGGCAACATGGATGCTTTTCTGCTGGAAAGGGGATGGGGAAATATGGCACATAGGATGCAAATATGGTGCCAGATAGTTGATGATGTGAATGCCATCGGTGGCCACAGCAGGACATATGAGCAGGTGTGCCACAGGACCACTGACCAGATCATATGTACACTGAGGAGAGCAGCTGCAGTGGACTGCTAGGGGACCAACACTAACACCCAATGAAGAGTTCCTGGCCAATATCAGGGACCCAGACAGCTCCCAGGGGAGTACAGTACAGCATGTCCTAGATGTTGGAACAACAGTTTCAGAGACAGCAAGCACAGCCCAGGAGGAGCTTCTAGGTTGGCTTTGATATATCTTCCCATGCCACTCAATGTATGCTTAGGGCTATCATGGAGGTACAGGCATGTTCCCATAGGTTCTCCAGACAGATGTTCAGGGCTGTAGATGTGACACAGGCTGACATGCATGACTGCCTCCACTGTGTTGCTGATTTAATGGATCAGATGAATGACATGCTGGAATAAGGGGTGTGTGTGATGGACCAAGGGGTGTCTGTCACAGAACAAGCATTGTCTGTGATGGAATATTTTCTGGAAGGGGATCAGCATCCTCATGAGTGTAGGTCAGCCACATCTTCTGCTGTCAGCCAATGTGGCTGTGCCTAATCATGCTACCATAGTGGCAGTATTTCCACTGCTCTGTCAGCGAGTGTGCTATCCAGACCCAGACGTGGCAGGCCATGGGGTCATTCTTCTGGGCATCCCCGTGAAGGGGGTTCATCCAGCAGACATCAGTCAAGTTTAGGTAGCAGCAGTGCTTCTGACCATGGGCATGGATGTGCCAGTGCAACTCTTGGCAGAGCCAGTTCTCATGTTTGGTGAAGACAGTGATGAACTGCCAAATCTACCTTGCACAGCTCACACCTGTCCAACATACCAGGATGTTCATGCAGGCACTCACACACCAATTTCACCTGGAGGACCCACACAGACACACATACAACAGTTTTTTGTCTCACTGGCCATTTGTTGATTTATCCAGATGTCTGGCTGCTTCTCATTTTTACTGAAACACACTCACTGACCTTTTGTGTCAGGGTAGGCTCCCTGCCACCCCACACAACACCCTGTGCAAGTGATGATAACTGTGCCATCTCCCTGTTTTTTATCTTTTGGATTTAGGGATACATAAGCACTGGGTCTGATGCTCAGAGTGCATAGCTAACTTAGTGCTTACTGTAGCTGCATTTGTGGTGTTGAACTGGTTATTGTACCTTTGACTTATATTGGACTTGAAAAGTGAGACAGTTAATAGCATCAAAATGATCTTGTGAGGGTTGTGAAGTCAGAGACTGCAATGTGTATCATTATATTTCTAACTTCTGTCTTCAATTATTTTCTAGTATAAACAAATGGTGGTAAATTGAGGGCATGCAGTGATCATCAATACTTTTAAGAGGAATGACTTTGTGAATCTTTGATGCCTGAGGCCTACTACATACTAATGGACACATATAAGTCAAATAAGTCTCTGCTGTCACATGTTAATGCACTTTCTGTACAAATCTCCCACCTTTTACCTGCTTACCGTACCAAGTGATGAAATACAGGGATATGCCACACACTCATATTATTAAACACTACACTCCAGGTTCAGGACTTACCTTGTAAATGCAGCAGTTGCCACAGTTTTAGTTCAGGGCTGACTCTGTCTGATGCAAGCAGTACACAGCCAATACATGGGAAGATAAAGGTTGTGTGAGTTGCCTGGCATCAACGTTACTTACTATATGTATGTGAGTAGGAAGAAGGTTTTAGGCCCCCAGATGGTGAGTGAATGAGTGTGCTATGCATTGTCTCTTAGCCAATGCAAGGACATACTGAGACAGTCTAGTTCTGCCTACACCCACAGCAGATGGTGGTTCCCCATCTGACTCATCTGCCTGTGGCTGTGGTGACCTTGGCCTTGGTGGTGGGATGTGTGCTCCTTCTGCTTTGCTGATCCTGCTGAAGCTGTTTTCTCAGGATTATGTTGTATAGCATGGCACACACTGTGAAGATTTCAGCACATGTCCAAGGATTGTACTGCAGAGCTCCCCCAGATGTATCTAGCCACTGGAACAGTGACTTCAGCAGTCCAAACACACGCTATGATATTTCTGGTTTGAGTGTGTACCTCATTATGGCATTTTTCCATGGGTGTGTGTGCATTTCTGATGGGTGTCATCAGCCATGGTTCCAGTGCATAGCCTGCATCCACAATAAATGACTCTGTGGGATATCCCCTTTAGCAAAAATCTAGTACAGTTGGGAGGTGTGCCAGATATGTGAGTCATGGTAATTTCATGGTAACTGCCAGGATTGCCAGCGCAGACATTCAGGATGATTCCCTTGGCATTACACATGATTTGGCAGTTGACAGAATGGTAGCTCTTTCTGTTAATGTAGATCCTACACTGTTCCCTGGGTGGTGCCATAATTTCTATGTGTGCAATCTATGGCACCCAGTACTTCAGGATAGTGTGCTACACAGTAGATGTCCTGCATATTTCTGGCCCTCTGTTTAGAAATATGGGGAAAATATATGTGGTCACTGACATGTTGGAGCATAGCATTTAGGACTTGGTGGAAGATCCTGGATGCTAATGCCTGTGACACCCCTAGCATGTCCCCTGTTGGTCTCTGAAAAGTACCTGTGGCTAAGATTCTAAGGGCTACACATACCATAGTCTCCTCTGGGATTGGTTCCCCTTGGTTGGCTCTGGTTCTGAGCTAAGGACGGCAAAGGTTGCAGAGTTCCTGTAGTGTGTCAGTGTCCACCCTGTAGCAGTCTAGAATTTCCACATCATGTAGGTGGTGAAAAGTTACACGGGGCCTGAAAACTCTTCTCCTTCTTGGCCTAGGCCTATTGGCAGCAGCAGCACTAACTTCAGCCTGTAGCTCATACAAATGAATTAAAGCAGCAGCAGCACCTAACATTCTGTCCATGTAGATTCCTTTCCATGTCTGTATTCCAAACGTTTTGGAATCCACAGGAAAAAGCAGCATGAAGTCTACACAGATGCTTTATAGCTTGTTGAATAGCTCCACCATGTTGGATTGGTTGATTAGCATGCAACTCAGCTGCTTATGCTGTAATTAGCATGCCATGCTTTGCGCTGGGATCAGCTCCTCTGTATGGAGCTTACTGAATCTGAATGTTGTTGCCACCATGACCCACACATGGTAGAAAATGACCATATAGGGTTTATTGAATCCCCCATATATTTTTTTTAATTTTGTCCGTAGAAATATGCAGTTAATATTTTATTTGTGCAGTTCTGTATACAGAATGCTCTTTTTAGACAGAGTGCAATACAGATAAAATTGATGTGTTGTGTAGTTCATTTTTGAATTATTTAATTATAGCTGATATAAGGAAATTGACTGGATAAGTTTATATGTATTATGGTGCCTAAGGCATAACCAAAGAACTCACAACTATAGACAGATATTAAGGAGAGGCAAATTTGCAGTAATATGATGGAATATTTTCAGCATAAGGAACAAACAAAATGATAAAAGTTTTATGAATTATTTAAAGAGATGTGATTTAATTAACTTAGAGTAAATTGGACTGCATGAAATTATGGGAAAGAGTAGTGGAAGCTAGGTTAAGAAGGGAGGTGATGATTAGTGATCAGCAGTATGGTTTCATGCCAGGAAAGAGCACTACAGATGCGATGTTTGCTTTGAGAGTGTTGATGGAGAAGTACAGAGAAGGTCAGAAGGAGTTGCATTGTGTCTTTGTGGATTTAGAGAAAGCATATGACAGGGTGCCTAGAGAGGAGTTGTGGTATTGTATGAGGAAGTCGGGAGTGTCAGAGAAGTATGTAAGAGTGGTACAGGATATGTACGAGGGTAGTGTGACAGCGGTGAGGTCTGCAGTGGAGTGATGGATGCATTTAAGGTGGAGGTGGGATTACATCAAGGATCAGCTCTGAGCCCTTTCTTATTTGCAATGGTGATAGACAGGTTGACAGACGAGATCAGACAGGAGTCCTCGTGGACTATGATGTTTGCAGATGACATTGTGATCTGTAGTGAGAGTAGGGAACAGGTGGAGGAGACCCTGGAGAGGTGGAGATATGCTCTAGAGAGAAGAGGAATGAAGGTCAACAGAACTATGACAGAATATATGTGTGTATGAGAGGAAGGATAGAGGAAGTAGAGGTGGTGAAGGTGAATGAGTTTAAGTACTTGGGATCAACAGTTCAGAGTAATGGTGAGTGTGGAAGGGAGGTGAAGAAGAGAGTTCAGGCAGGGTGGAGTGGGTGAAGAGTGTCAGGAGTGATTTGTGACAGACGAGTACCAGTAAGAGTGAAAGGGAAGGTCTACAAGAGGGTAGTGAGACCAGCTATGTTATATGGGTTGGAGACAGTGGCACTGACAAAAAGGCAGGCGTCAGAGCTTGACGTGGCAGAGTTGAAGATGTTAAGATTTGTACTGGGTGTGATGAGGATGGACAGGATTAGGAATAAGTATATTAGAGGGTCAGCCCAGGTTGGAAGGTTTGAGACAAAGCCAGAGAGTCAAGATTACATAGGTTTGGACATGTGCTGAGGAGGGATGCAGAGTATATTGGGAAAAAGATGCTAAGGATGAAGCTGCCAGGTAACAGGAAAAGAGGAAGGCCTAAGATAAGGTTTATGGATGTGGTTAGAGAGGACATGCATGTGGTTGGTGTGACAGAGCAAGATGCAGATGACAAGAAGAAATGGAAACAGTTGATCTGCTGAGGTGACCCCTAATGGGAGCAGCCGAAAGAAGAAGAAGGAGAGTAAATTGGACTGATGGAAGATAATATTGTTAGCCTCTGAGATTTTGTTTATTTTATTTTTGCAAATAAATGCAATATTGGGAAGAGCACTACCTGGACTCCTTACATTTATTAATATAACAAACAGCTTAGATTTAAAACTGTTAAAGCAAGATGACAACTGTATTTTAATCAAGCTTACAATTAATGCCATGCCAGTATTTTCTTTATGATAAATCTATATATTAATCTCCAATATGGGATAGAATATTTTGAGCACAAAAAAGGAAATTGGCTAGGCTTAAAAAGACCCACAAGGGCAGCTAGCCTAGTGCTTACCTATGGACCAAAGAGCTTGAATAGAGAACAATAAAGAATTGAACAAATTTTGAAGAGCTAATACAAGATCTGAGAATTAAAGGAGGAGTTCAAAAATTGTTAATTATATAATCACATGTAATATGAATCCAAGAAATCAAAATATTCAAAAAAGAAAAGAGCCCAGTGATTGATTATTCCATCATAACAGAAACAATAAATGCTACTACAAATTTGATAGTGCAGATAAGAATAAAGAGTAAATACTTTAAAATGAATGCAAATATAATAGATATGAGGAATAACAGAAAATGAGTGGGACAGCATTTTGAAGACAAACCAATTAGAATGAATTACATACTGTAATTAATGACTGAAATGATCAGTGATCAATAAAAATGGACAAGTAATAAAAGTATATAGATGGTAAATGTTAAACTATAGTAGATTACTATAAGACAAAGCAACAGATTTAAAATGTATATAAAATTCCAAAGAATAAGATAAAAAATTATGAAACAATAAGAGAGAAAGGAATAGAAGCAGTGTGACATGGAATGCTGAATGGAAAAATATAATTGGTCAAAGACACTTGAGATTACTATTAATTAGTTAAAGAGATTAAAAATTATTGTGAAAATTTAGTAAGAACTTTAAAGAACAACATTTTGAGAAAAAGTGACTGCAAATGCTAGATGCAATTGAGCCCACAATATTTCAGGAAATCGATAGCAGAAGGTACAGCGACAAATCTAATGAATGGTGACCTGCATGTATGTCACCAACAATGGTATGAACATTTTAAAGAAAAATATAAAAATTATCATAAAAACAAAGAAGTAGTCAGTAGAGTATTTGCAGGAAGGTGCAATTGAATAGAGAAACATAATGACTGTTAACACTGTTGAGGCCATATGCATTTAATAAAAGAATAAAGCTGTAGGACCTGATGAAAATGTGGCCAAATATACAGAGCAGCTAAAAAAGACAAGGCAAATATTTAATTTCCAGTTTAAATATATATTAAGGTTAAAATTCCCAAATGTATGCGAAAAAGTAATAAGTACCTAAAATTCAGAAACAGGAGCATAAGCAGGACATAAATATATGCCAAATAAAAAAATCTGTGAAGCTGTATTTCTGAAAATACCTATATTTATACTGTTAAAATAATTAAAAACAGGTAAAAAGAATAGGTTTGTCAAGTGTACAGTTACCTATTTAGAAATGAAATCAGCTGAGGCAGCCTGTTCCATTTCATAATGTAATAGAAAAATATGCATTTTTGGGAAAATGTTGGCTTTATTTCTTGATTTGGAACAGGCATATGACAATCTAGATAGAAAAAAATGATGGATGATTATGTTAAAGCAGGGATATAAAATGGTCTGTTAGAGTAAATAATGTAATTATTTAATGATTCTGGCATTTGGTACAGGCTCCAAGTAGTAGTTCCTATGATACAGGGTTTAATTCCCTCAGCTCTCATTTGTTTACTGTGAGACATTGAGTAAGTCACTTAACTAGATATTGCTCCTGGCTCACCACTGAAAAAGGACTGTGTGATCAGTAGGACTACCTGATTAATAAATTAGTATTATTATTAATGACAGCAGAACTAGAGCAAAAGTAACCTCTAAGCATAACTATACAAACTGATCCTCTATGCATAAAAGGCATAAGACATGAATGCATTCTTCCCTATAGCTTTTTATAATTTACATCAGTGAAATAACTGAACCATTAAGCAATAAAAGAAGCTGTGCCAGCAATAATTAATATATGTGCATCAGTCATTTGATATGCTTATGATTTACGGCTAAGTTTAGCAATTATATAAAACCAGACAACAGAACAGGGAAATTTAATTACAGTGCATAAGTTGAAGATAGACATTAATAAAACAACATTGTTATTTTCTGATAATAAGAAAGCAGAAAAGGTCATATAATACAAGAAAAAGGACTGCACAAGTACAGTATACTATATATTTAGGTATAATTTGTACTTCAAATACTATCCAGTCAAACAAAACAGAAAAAGCAGTCAGTGGACTAATTAAAAGTGACAAGAAATATGAACAAGGAATGGAATGAATAAGACCAAAAAATCTAAAGTTTAATTTCATTTGGAACAGAGGTATGGACACAAAATCAAAACAGCAGACGGTTAAATTTTATGCATTGAATGTTGTGGTATCTGATGAATCTTCCAAAAATGTTTCCAACAATGTGTTTTTGGAGAATTAAATACTGACAAAGAAGAAACTATACTGGATTCAACAATTGTTTTTAGATGGTTACCAGAAGAAAAGATAATGCAAAAAACAGTATTTGAAAAAAAAAATAAGTGTAAAGTTGAAGTCTGGTTAGAATGTTGTCTGCAAAATTCTGCTTTTAAAATTCCATCTGTCGAGTTCTAAAGTCGATAAAATGTTGTCTGCTTAGGTATGTGTTTGAATTCTATCCTTTCAACTCTGTATTAAGAATTATATATGTAGAGTTCTTTGTGAAAAATTCTGTCTGTAGAATTCTATCTGGAGAAGTATGTACATAGAGTTTTACCTTTAGAAGTGCAACTGTATAACACAATTATTAGAATTGTGTTTTTAGAGCCCTGTCTGTAGAATACTATACATAAAAATTAAAAGATATAAAGGCCACATAGACAAACTATTTAGTGAAAACTGCACAAAAGACCCAACCAAGCTAGAGTCTTCACTGTCTAATACCTTCAGTCTCATGTAGTGGAGGTCCATGGGATATTTGCAAATAACCCCTTAGGACATATTAAGAGTTTCAGCTAAACTGCACTAGTTGTAAGCATGTCAAGTTTTGGCCTTTGTGACCTTGCTATTACAACATAAGTGGATTGTTTCTATATATTTTAGAAACACAGTGTTTAAAACCAAGCCTAATGCCCATAAACATTAGCGTACTTGCAAAGCATTTCAAATAACATCTAAACCACACAGACGAACCATTCAGTAAAAACTGTAAGAGAGGCACAGGCAACCTACAGTCTTCACTGTGTGATTGGGCTCTTCCATATCTTATCATGCAGAAATCTATGGTAAGAAAAAACAGACATTCTCAAGCCCCTTCCTCTCCTCAGTCTGACTGGGATACTTTCTCTCAGGGGTTGATTAAGGCTTTGAAACCTTCCTATGCTGTTTCTTTTCCTTCTTTCACATTTTCTCCTGTTCAAAGAGTTAGGGAACAGGTATTATCTGATGATGATAATGAGTCTTCCTCAGATGAGGATTTCTTAGCATATTCTACACAAGTTACTTCCCTTTTTGAATATGCCTCTCCGAGAGAGGAGTCCAGTGGGGGATTCCTGAGTAGAAGAGATTTCTTTTGGAGAGACAATTAGCAAAACGATGGAATTTTTCAAATGTAACTGCTCACAGATTTCTGAAGAGCAAAAAAGGTATTATGACCTTCTGCAAATGGAAGATCCTTCCTCTTCCACTGTGCCTCCCATTTTGCCAGCTTACATGGACGCTTTCACTTCCTCTTCTAAGGTCCCTGACTGTCAGGCTCCTGCTACAAAGAGGTCAGACAGATTCAAAAGGTGCCTAATGACTGCAAGTTCTTGTTTAAGTGCCCTTCAGCTGAGCCAGCAGTTGTTTCCATTGCTTCAGACTGGTCTTCCACGTTGCCTCCTTCCTGTAAACTACCTCCCACTGATAAGGAGAGTAAAATTCTGGAAAGAATGCTAAGAAAGTTTATACTTCTTGCACTTTAGCTATCAGAGCTATGAATTACCAAACTCCTATGTCCAGGTATTCATTGGGCCTGCTTTCTCAGGCCTCTCAAGTTCTTGCTCAACTTCCAGATTCTGACACTACAAATCAGGTTATGTCTCTTTTAGCAGTTTCTTTACAAGTAACTAGACATCCAATTAAGTGCAGTATGATGTTGTTGAGGCATTCTCTCGAGCAGCTGCATCTGGTTCTGTATTTAGAAGGCACTCTTGGTTGAGGCTTCAACCATTGCCAGACAACATTAAAGCAAAACTGCAGAATGCACCTCTAGATAAATCTGCTTTTTTTGGTTCCGCAGCTGCAAGACATATTTAAGGCCTTGCAAGAGAAGGGAAAGGAACTTCAAGATTTGAAACACCATTTTGTTTCTCCTGTTCCAAAATTCCACAGGAATTGTCCTACAAAAACATCCTTTGTTAGAAGACCAACATGCCCATCTTCTTTCTGTGCTTCTTCTAGACCTAAAAAGTCTGCTAGGAGACCTCCACAGTCTAAGTCTACTAGCTCTGCACCCTCCTTCCAGCAGTCCTTTCCAGCCAGGCGAACTACTCTGTGACTACCAGCCTCTTCCAAGTCTTACCCCTCTATCTCTTTGTCTATCTCTCTTTTACAGCTTCAGCAAGGATCATTCAGGATTCTTGTCTTCTTTCCATTATCCAACAAGGATATTTCATGACTTGGAAAATTCTCCCTCCTTTCATGGGGGTTCCACAGCCTTCCACAAACCAATTGAATTTGTTTCCAGATGTTATAAAAGAGTTACTTTCACAAGGCACAATTCAACAGGTGCCAATGGATCAGAGAGGTAGAGTTTTTATTCAAGAATGTTTCTTGTCCACAGAAAAGATGGTGCTTGGAGACCACTTCTGGATCTTTCCCACTTACACACTTTCCTAGAAGTGCCATTGCTCTGCATGCTGTCTTTACAGACTCTATTTCCCATGATTCCCCCTCAGTCTTACATGGCCTCTCTAGACATCAGAGATGCTTATCTTCATATCCCCATCCATCCTCTTTACAGGAAATGTTTACATTTCTCTGTGGCTTCTATGCACTTTCAGTGCTCTGCCTTGCCTTTTGGACTTTCAACTGCCCCAAGGGTATACACAAAGTGCTTGGCCTCTGTGATTGCTTTCCTAAGGGTCAAGGGTATTCAGGTATATCCATACCTGGATGATTTTTTTTTTGGCTCCTTTATCAGAACAGCTGGCTCAGAATCTGCAGTCTGCCATCCTTCTCCTACAATGTCTGAGGATCCCCATAAATTTCAAAAAAATCTTCCCTGTCCCCTTCACAAGACCACATCATTTTAGGGTGCAGGTTCAGAACAGACCTTATTATGTCTTTTCTTCCAACAGACAAGATTCAGACCCTCACTTCCTTCTTCGAAAAGCTTCTGCCTCTCTCCTCCATTACAGCCAGGGAGTTTCTGAGACTTCTTTGTTTCATGGCATCCACAATACCCATGCTACCTCTTGCAAAACTCCACATAAGGAAAGTTCAGTGGTACTTACAATCAGTTTGGATGCAGCATGCTCACCCTCTGGAGTTTGTGATCCCTCTTCTCCCATGCCTAAAAACTGAACTTCTTTGGTGGATTCAGTAACTTGCTCGGAATCCAGGACTTCCTCAACAGTTGTTCATGGATGCCTCACATAGGTTGGGTGCCAACATTTGCGTCAAAGAAGGTACAGGGCCTTTGGTCTCTTTCTCAAAGGAAAGAGCATATAAACATCAAGGAAATGAGGGCTCTTATTCTAGCTCTGCAGGCCTTTCATCTTCTCTTTCATCCTGGTCCTCTGAAAGTGCTTATAGACAACACCACAGTTCTCTGGTATCTCAACAAGCAGGGTTGGGGGGGAGTCTTATTTTCTTTGCAGGTTAGCTCTCATGGTATAGGAGTTGGCAGTTCAGTACAAGGTGACTCTTCAAGTGGTTTACATTCCATCCACTCAAAATATTGTGGCAGACACATTAAGTAGGTCCATGACAAAATGCCATGAATGGATGCTTCACAGGGATGTGTTTCTGGACTTGGTCCACTGGTGGGGAACTCCTCTTCTGGATCTGTTTGCCTCCCCTCTGATCAAACGACTTCCTTTATTTTCTGCCAGACTCCTACATCCTCTGGCTTGGAAGGTGGACACCTTATCTTTTTCATGGAAGGAGATGCTTCTTTATGCATCCCCCCTTTCCCCTCATTCAAAATTTCCTAGTGAAGATTCAGCAGAACAAAACAAAAATATTGCTGATGACTCCCTTTTTGCTAAGACAGCATTGTTTCCCCTCTTCTTCTGTATTAAACCAAGGGCAAACATCACAAGTTACCTCACAGAGTGGGCCTGCTCACACAAGACAAGGCATCTCCACTTCATCTACATTTGTCAAACCTACAACTGACTCTGTGGGTGATCAACTTTTGATTCCTTTTAGGCATCTTTTTTCAGAGGCCATGCTTAGGGTTCTGCAGGAGGCCAGGAAGCCCAATACTATAAAATCTTACTTATCCAAATGGAAGAGGTTTTCAATGTAGTGTCATTCATGAAATCTGGATCCACTTTCAATGGATGTTCCACTGATTCTTTCTTACTTGCGTGAGGCTACTTAACAGTGGCTTGGCTTAATTGTCAGTGTAAGTTCACTTGTCAGCTATTTCTGTATTATGGCATTATCTACATCGTTGGCTTCCAGACTGAAAATAAAACTTTTTCTTAAAGGCGTCCTACCATCTCCTTGGGATTTTAATTATGTTTTAGAGAAGCTTACTGTGGCCCGTTTTGAACCTGCAGCCTCAGCTTCTTTAAAGTTTTGTACTAGGAAAACAGTTCTTCTGTTAGCTTTAACCTCTGCCAGGAGAGTTCCTGAGATTCAAGATTTGATGGCTTCTCTACCTTTCCTGGTTTTTCACAGGGATAGGGTCTCTTTGCGCACCAATCCTTCTTTTATGCCCAAGATGGTGAATGAGTTGTCTCTTAATCAATCTATTCAATTGCCCACTTTCTTCCCTTCTCCTCAGTCCTCCAGTGAAAGGATCTTACACACCTAGGATGTGCATAGACAACTCAGATTTTATATGGATAAGAGTAAGGCTATCAGAAGGTCTGATCAGCTATTTATTTCTTTCCATCCCAGGCCTCTGGGTTTGCCTGTCTCTAAACAGACAACTTCTTCTTGGATTTCTAAGGTAATTTATTTTGTTATGATTTCCATGGTAATCTTTCGGTCCCTGTTAAGGCTCACTCCACTAGGTCTGTGGCTTCTTTAGGTGCATTTTTTAAAGGCCTGGATACTAGCTCTATTTTAGAGACTGCTGCATGGTCTTCTGTGCATAATTTTATCAAACATTACAAGTTGGACATCATTTCTAGATCTAGAGCAGGGTTTGTTGGAGCCATTCTCCATGGCTTTGTTGAAAGCTCTTCTGTTCAAAGCTCCTCTGCTCCTTCCTCCTCCTCCCAGGGTTCCTACTAAGCTTTGGCATTCTTCCACATGTAAAGAATACTGCAACACTGAATAGAAGGACATAGAATGGTTGTGTAAAATCTTATCATAACCATAGATGTCCTTCTCTTCTATGTTGCAGTATTCTGTCCTTCCCTCCTTCTCCCCTATATCTTGTTTCTTTCCTTGGATGGCTCCTTAGGCCTGGTGTTCCTTCTGGGGCATTAAATTTCTGAGGACTGTAGGTGTGGACGTCCTTTTATGGCTGACATTGTCAGCACATACGTGTGGCATCCCACATACCCTGTAGTAGCTTAATGCTGTTGTATGCTGGCCAGATGTTGGGTCAGTTGCACGGACGAGTTCCCACATGTAAAGAATACTGCAACACAGAATAGAAGGGCATCTATGGATTTGGTAAGATTTTACACAACTATTCTTTCTTTTAACTCAGATCTCTTCAGAACTCCAAGCATGCATATCAGTGGATTTCAGAACACTTGGAACATAAGGGAAAGTCAGAAAGTTGACTGTTTTTTTAAATAATAGCTTTCTATATGTATACATCTATGCCTTTTCTTTTCCTTTTTTTAAAATGGGGGAGGGGCTGTAGCCCAACAGCCTATACTATGAACCACCCCTGAGAGTTTATCTTTAGATCCTTCTGCTTGACAACTTTAGTGTTTAAAATTTTATATTTAGATCAAATATTTAGAACTCTATGTTTAGAAATCAGTGCACTTAGAATTCTATCTGTGGAATTCCATTTAAAGAATTCTGTGGTTAGAATTCCAGTTGTTGAATATCATCTGCAGAATTCTACTTATAATTTCAGTATTTAGAATTCTATCTGTAAATTTTTTTAGATTTCTATCTGCAGAATTCTTTCTAAAGAAAAATGTGTAGAGATCTATCAGTGTGGTTGAAATGTTATCAGTACAATTCTATATATGGATTCATGTGTATCAAATTCAGTCCTTAGACTTCAGGGTTTAGAATCTGTGCTTCAAAATGTACTAATGGAATTCTTCCTGCAAATTCTGTGCATAGAATTCTGTGTGAGGTAGAACTTATTTTTTAAATATATTTGTTGAGTTATTATTGTCTTTATAACTGTGCCTGTAAAATTATATGTTCAGAGCTACACCTGAAGAATCCTTTGTTTAAAATTCTATTTGCAGAATTGTTTAGATAATATTCTGTTTGAAAGAATCGTTACATCTGGTCGACTTCTTTGAGACAGTCACCAAAGCCATGGGCGAGGGGAAGATGGTGTACACCACCTACCTTGACCTGGCCAAAGCCTTCAACACTATTCCCCACCTGGGCATAATAGATAAACTGTCTCACCTAGTCATTAATCCATATGTTACCAGATGGATAGTAAGCTGGCTCAATGATAGAACCCACCTAATCAGAGTAGGGGAAGCCACCTCAAGCAGTAGACCCATAACGAGCGGCGTACCTCAGGGATCGGTCTTGGGGCCTCTGTTTATTTGGTATATACTTCTCTTAGGTGCAGGCCAAAACCAGTGGGCTATGGTTGACCAAGTTTTCAGATGACTGCAAGTTGGGCACAGTCATCAAATCCCCAAGTGACGTGAACGTCCTCCAAGAGGGTCTCACCTAAACAAATGACTGGTGCCAGAAACATGGCCTCAAGCTGAATGCCAAAAAATGCATCATCATCATCATCATCATCCCCTTTGGGGAGAGTGATGTCCTCACATATTATCACATTAATATCAGCATCCTAAGTATGCAATCAGTCGTGATGGATTTGGCCACTCAGGTTGATAGCAACCTGACATTTGACTACCAGGTTGCTTCCATTGTAGGGAAAGCTTTCTACATGGCCCACCTCATAAGTAAGGGTACCTTATCCAGGGACAGAGAAGTCATAACATCCCTGCATTCTTCCATCATAAGGTCAATTATTGAGTACAATGCCCCTTTTGGCATGTACCTCGCAAAGCACATGCAGCAGCTGGAGAGACCACAGAAGTTCCTCACCAAGAAAATCCAGGGCCTCAAACATCTACCTTACACAGATAGGCTAAAAGCCTTATCCCTCTACTCAGTTTCATACAGACTCCTCAGAGGTGACCTTTGTCTGGCATACAAAGCAATCTCAGACCCCACCTTGATGGGACTGTTGCATATCCGCAAGTTAAGCTCTACTCGAGTAACCCATACCTCAGCCTGGTCTGTAATATCAATACACTTGCTGGTGGGAAATATTTGTGTCCCAGAGACTCCCCCATTTGTGGAATAGACTCCCTCTCCACATTAAGCAGAGTACCTCATTATCCGTTTTTAAGTGCACCCTGGATAACTGGATGGGAAACAGAAAATACACCACTGGGATTCCACCTGTGTCCCTGCTGGACAGGGTCTTTGGGTGCTGACTTTTCTAAACATGGGCTAAACTCTTAGCTAGGCTTATAAGGGCCTCAGGACCAATAGCCTAGTAACTTCCTATGATGCTATGATCCTATAATCCAGTTCTGTTGAACCAAATTTTTAATTCAAATGTAGATAATATAACATTTGTTGAGAGTTTTCATTCTTGCCATTAGGAAGAACAAATAATCTAAAATACAGACATCATACTAGATATTTAAAGATAAAACCACACCTCCAAAAAGGTTAAAACCAATAAGATCATGTTACTAATTCAATGCAATTTTAAGGCTTAGAATTTTTAAAGAGGCAAACCACATTTTTTAGGTGATTACACTTCCAGTCTTTAAGTTTTAATACAGCAGCAATGGAACAGGCATTATTCAAATCTGGTGAACGTGTGGCATCCAGTAATAATTGCCACTTTAACTCATTTTTATCTAGGTGCTTAGTAACCAAATAACACCTAGGATCAAAAACTACCTGTTCCACAGTAGTAAACTTGAAAACATTGGTTGGAAATTGTGTAATGTGCCTATATAAGACATTTTTAGTCTTGCATTTTTTTTTAATGTCAAGTAGGTGTCCATAAATTCTCCCTTTTAACCTCCTAGAGGTTTTGCCCACATAAAATGCTGAGCATGTGTCACAACAGGCCAGACAGACGACTGCCCTTTTATAGAATAGGTGCTACCTCTGACCATAACTTGCTTTCCCACTAATATGTTGGGGCACAGTGAACACAACCCACATTTTATCATGCCTTTTTTTTCCGACTGTGCAAAATAGCATTGTGCTCCAGTAATTTTTTGAAAGATGTATCCTTTTTATAAACAACACACGGTCTATCTCCAGTTTTATTAATAAGATCATAATCAGCAGAAAAAAATATCCAATTCTTTTTAAGGCAATTAAAAATACCCTTACTGTCCAAATTGTAAGTAGTAATAAAGCTCTTGTGCTGTTGATTCAACAAGTGCCCTCCACTGCTGTTAGCTGTATCAACATTATTGTCAGTGGGCATTAACATTGGGGCATTTGTCCCACCTAGGATGCAATTGTAAAACCCTGATTGTCTTTTTGTAATGTCCTCTTGTTTTATTGGTTCCACAAAGGAAATAGGACAATATCTCCTAATAAACATGCTTTGGATATTGTCACACTACTCTATAAAGGTTTTTATGTCTGTAATTATCCTGGCTATTCTCACGAGCTGCTCCTTCACCACTTCCTTCTTCTGATGCAAAGGGTGCCACCTCAAGAAATGCAGATAAGTATTGGAAAAAGTAGGCTTGCGATAAATGTTAGCAAAAAAGGTCTTCTCTTCATGGGTTTTGGTTAATTCAACATCTAAATAACAAATTTTGTCCCTGTTATAGGACCATGACATTTTTTAAAAAGGAAAGATATTCTTAATGCAATAAAAAAATTCCACCAATCTCTTTTCAGAGTCGGTCCACAAAAATAAAAATATTGTCCAAAAATCGAGTGTAAAAGGCCCAACGTTGACTGAAAACACTGTTCAAAATGTAATTCATCTCCCAAAAGGACATGACCAGATTAACATAACTGGGAGCACAAGCCACCCCCATTGCCACACCAGTAACCTGCCTAAAATATTCACCAGCAAAGAACAGAAAATTATTCATGAGCACTAACTTCATGAGTGTAAAAATTATACTAATATTGTCAGATTCCATAATGTTCAGATCCTGCAACACCACTTCAAACCATAATAATCCCTTCCTGTGAGGAATGACAGAAGAAGATTGTTAACATCTATAGGAACAAAATTGCAGTTCTCATCAAATTGGAGGGTATTTATTTTTTCTAGGAAATGCCATGAATCTCTGCATATTTGTGAAATGGCAGCTACCGAATCTTAAGTGGTCATATATACTAGGCAATATAATGTGTTTTTGACCTTTTTGCATCTACAATAGGTCTAAGGCAGGTGAGAAAGAATTTTATGAATCTTGGGTATTCTGAATATTCCGGCTATAACCGGTTTGTCATTAAATCGAAATTCATAATCTCTCTGATTCAGTTGGCCCTGCATTAACATGTTGTATAGCACAGTGTCACATGTCCCACTACAAAATTAATTCCTTAATATCTCTTCATAGATATCAGATAGCAATAATGACATCATTTTGTTGCTGCACTCAGCACTACTCATGAGCTCCACCCTCCCCCCTTATCTGGTTTCATGACTCTAAGCTCTCTGTCTGAACAGATTTCTTTTAATAACATACTTCTGTTTTTATTCAGGTTATAGAATTTGTTCTCAATGGGTTGTATACTCAGTTGCCTGATGTCCTGCTCACACAGACATTCAGACATCCTAATGGTATTATTTAATGGTGGGTTAAACAAACTGCTCCTAGTGATAGCACATGCTCTGTTAGACAAACTATTCAGTGAAAACCAAAGAGCATGATCTAACTTTCGGATGTATAATTTCAAGTGAATTAAAACATCAACATTATTGGCATGTTTAGCTGTAATGAAACTCAGAGCTTTAGATAAAAGATCAACATGCTTAATGTTTACCAGTTTATGAGTGTAATTGTAAACAGTAATGACATTTAGAGTATTATTTACCAGTTCTGGCAGAGTGTTGTTACTTGCGGTCTCAGTAGTCTTCACCAGGGAAGCTAAAGCAACAGTTAACAGTTCTTCCCATTCTTTTTGTTGTAAAATAGCTTTGGTTTAGCTCCTTGTCTGTTCTAATTGTTCTCAAAAAACTCTTTAGTTATTTCTTCCCCTGTAGCCTCTCTGATCTCCACACTTGCTACTGTTCTAAAGGGGACGGCTCTAAAAGGAAACCACTTATAGTTTCAGAGGTAACAGTTTCCTGCTGCCATGTAATTGGTGTACTAGCACTGTCAATCATCTGGAAACTCCTATTGAGAGAGGGATTTGGATAAGTGGGTCTATATTAAATCAGTGAATGCTTAAAAAAACGAATGCTGATTTATCGACCCCATGTAAGCAAAAGCTTACATTCCTGAACACACAGAACAACGATTTTTTCCCAGAAAAAAAAATCGCTGTTCTACAAAAAATAAATAAATAAAAATAAAAGCATCAAAACATTGCATAAAGTGGAGGGCTTTGCCCCCCACACCCCCCCCTACTTAAATATACCAACTCTGAGATCACACTACAGTGACGAAAACAGCAAAGTAACGGAGGCGGCAAAGCGATTTCTTTCCCAGGGAAAGAAATCGCTTATATGCCATTTTGCTATTTTGCTGTTTCGTGCTTTCAAGTTCGATCAAGATGCATTCGAAAGATTGTGTCTTTGACCATATAATAGGAACCCTGGATAAGCTATGTCACTATCAAATCTCTGATGATTTTTTTAATTTTCCATTGTAAAATGTCACTGCAGAGGTTATCAACTTTCTTAAATATATTGAGATAATTAGTCTCATAGTGGTCAAATAACAGATCGTTAGTAATAGAGTTATTTAGAATATCAAATTCTTTAGACAGTGATTCTATCTGAAGAACATTGTATTTTACCATGAGCTTCATAATATTAATTCCTGCATTACTGAAGATCTCCAAGAGTTCCTTATGGTATTCCGACCCTTTCATCACCCCATTAGGGAACTTCCATAGTCTCAGTCCTCTAGGGACCAAATTGCTAGCTATGTTTTTTAGCAAATAGCTATTCTCAGGTTGCAGCTTTTTTAATGGTAACACTTTTTTATCAAGAGACAACAGTTGTTGATGAATGGATTCTTGGTTCCCTGGGATATTTCCATGGTTCTGAATGGTTTCAAATTCAAAATGATTACTTTTCCAGGTATAAAAGTCAAATTGCTGAGTTTGTCTGTTATCTTCATCTTTCTGTCTTTGCCTTGCAACCTGGTATAGTTTCTTTGTGCCATCTACAGAGTCATTTTCTAGAAGCTGGTAGAGACATAGAGTGCCTCTGATGCCTTTTTCTTTGCTACTGCAACTCATCTCTTAGCCTGTTTAGTATTCCTTTTCAGCCTAGTCCTTCTTTTCTGTCTCCCATTTTTTTCCTCATTCCTTTCTTTTATGACTTCCTGGACTTCTGCATTCCACCAACAGCTTTCCTTATGTACCTAATTTCCATATCTGGCATGGCCACATATATGTTCTATATTCCTCACACATGCTGTTTTGATGCACTGATATTCTTTAACTCCACTTATTTCCTCTTCTTTCATAGGTGGTAGAGCCCTTAGTAATTCCTTGAACTGCTTACTCTCCAGTCAACTTCCAAGTCTTCAGCCTAGTCTCTGTTAACTTTAGTGCCTTCTCTGACCACTGCTTTCAGCTGACTGTGGCAGCCATTGGTTTATGTGTGCTAAATGTTTCATTGGAGATGACTTTGCAATCATTCATTCTACCCCAGTACTCTTTCCTTACTAGGATGAAGTCTAACTGAGTTGCATGTTGGCCACTCTTGTATGTGATCTTCTGATTGTGTCTCTTGCTGAACCATGTGTTGGTCATTATCAAGCCATTTGCCATACAGAGGTCTAGAATTGCCTCTGCTTCTTTATTCCTGTTGTCCCACCCATGTAGACCCAGCCAGTCCTCATATCCTGTTCTGTCTGTCCCTGTATGTATATTCAGGTACCCATTATTAACAGTTTCCTGTTGTCCTGCTGTATCTCATAGGTCCTGCAACTGCTGGTTGAATGCACTCTTTACCTCTTTATCAAAACCCTGCTGTGGGGAATAGGCTTAGATTATGAAAAGTGCCTTATTTTTACACTTGAGTCTGCTTGCCATGAGTCTGCCAGTAGTTCTGACATTCCTCACTGTCTTTTGAAACCTGTCCCTCACCATAGTTTATACACCATTTCTAGTCTGTCTTCCTCCTGAGTAGTAGACTCTGGATCCCAAGCCAACTGGCTTTGCTGCACTGCCCTTCCATCTTGTCTCCTAGATATATGGGATGTCCACACTCTTCCATACCATTATGTCATCCACTTTCAAACTGCATTCTGTCAATGAACTGACATTGACTGTAACACTTCTTAGTTCATGTTTGCCAGGTTGATTGATTTTATATCTGGCTCTCACTCAACAGAGCTATCCCAGGTAATTCAAGCTGGCCAGTAGCTAAGGTAGGTAGTAGGGGCACATACATTCCTTTTAATGTTAGCATGGGTCCCTGGCATGTCAGAGTAGGCCAGGTCCTCAATTCATTTATCACAGGTAAATGCCCATGCCCATTTATGAAACATTAGTCAAAACAACTGAATCACCAGGAGTGAATTTTTATACCATTGAGTGTCTAGCCCTGACATGACATTCAGTCTGTGATCCGTTTTCTTCTGTCGAGGATACAGCACACCACAGTTAAAGCCCCAAATGGTTAATGTATACAACTCTGTGCTGCTGCCCATGGAGATACAAGGAGAACATGCAAACTCCATACAGGCATTGGCTAGAGGTCAGGATTGAACCTTGTTTATGGGAGTTGAAGACCATAACCATTATGAAAACTGATCTCTTTGAAAGGATTATATATTCTATCCATGTAATTCTATGTGTAGATTACTGTACATAGATTTCTTTACTTAGAATTCTGGCTGTATAATTATACATTTAGAATTCACTTTATAGAGTTCTGCCTGTAAAATTCTTTGCTTTAAATTATGTCCACAGAATTATGTATTTCAATTCAATCTGTAAAATCTATAGATGCCTTTGTTTAGAATTATAGATCTAGAATTCTGTATTTAGAATTCCATTTGCAGAATTTAGTGTACAGATCTCCTAATCCATAATTTACAATTTTGAATATGTAGATATTTCTTTGCTTAGAATCTTAGCTCTAGACTTCTCTGTGTAAAATTCTGTCATGCAGTCATGTCTGTAGACACTTACGTTTAGAATTCTATATGCTCAGTACTGCATGCTAAAATGTCACGTAACTGCAGAGTACTCTATTCATATTTCAAGCTATAGACTCTTGTGCTGTATAATGTTATCTGTAGAACTCTATCTGTAGAATTCTTTGTTTAGAAATGTATTTGTAGAATTTTGCATTTAGATTTCTATCTAATTTGATCTGTATATTTTTTTAGATTTCTGTCAGTAAAATTCTATCAGAGTTATCTGGAATTCTAAGAGCAGAATATTATCAATTTATATCTGAGGATCTCAATGTTTAGAATCTTGTCTGTAGTATTCTGTGCTTTTAATGTTATCTTTAGAATACAATCTGAAGAGGTATTTGTTTAGAATCTATCCTAATTTATTTATTTATTATTTATTTGTCTATGTTTACCAGGAAAATCTGACTGGGTAATGCCCATTTTCAGCAGAGGCCCAGGGAGAAAAGCTTCATTTGCTTACACTGCATTATACTAAGTTCCAATCAAACACATACTAGTTGCATTTCTATTTACATTTATACACAAACAGTGGTTATATTTCTATTTACGTTTATATAGAAAGAGTAGCTACGTTTATACATATACGTTATAAAATTTTACAGAGGTGGAAGTTACTAAAGAGAAAGCACATGTGCAACTTAGTGGATTGTACAGACAGCAGTTATGTATGAAAATTGTTTTGTCATTTCAGTAAGAGGTTGAGAATATCATGTTTAAGCAGAGTATTTGGATAGCATCGTACATTAAAATAGTTTTACCCTGAGATGCGCATGTACAGGACCAGGATTGGTTAAGATGTTGTTTAAGCAGTGGTTTAAAACTACTGAGTTTGTTGGAGAGTTTTATTTGCATGGGGGTACTGTTCCTGAGTTCATCAAGATATTGGGAGTAGACCGAGTCTCCTGCAACATTATTTGACTTATTTGTAAGTAATACAAATTTGTTACTAGAACAGAAGTCCCTTAGTGGACAGTAGAGTAGTAATAAGTTTTGCAGTGCAGGGCATTTTTCTGGATGATGAATGAGTTTATGTGCTATAGTCATTTGTGAATATGTTAGACACTTGTGCAGTTCAAACCAGTTTAATTGCTTTAAGCTAAGACAATGGTGGGTACTATGAGGGAGACTGTTGTTAAATTTAGCTATTTTGTTGTAGCAGGAGACAAGTGTCTTTCTTTGATTATTGTTCATGTTTGTTAGGATAGGAATAGTGTATAAGAGAGTCTGCAGTAAGAAGGAGGTGGCTACAGTTTTTCTTGTTGCCTCACAGCAAAAGGTTTTCCCGTTTGATTCTCAGCTGGAGCGCCTTCTGTGTGGAGTCTGCATGTCCTCCCCATGGTTGAGTGATGTTTAAAGACATGCAGGTAGGTGTGTGTGTGAATGGGTGTGCCTTCTTTGAAGGTTGGGTGTCAGGCTGGCAACTCGGCACTATAAAAATCCACTGCCAATCATTAGTGGACCGGAGTTCTGCTCTGGCGACCCCTAACTGGGGAAAAAGCCAAAAGATGCATCTCTAAGGAATCCATTGATCTTAAAAAGGGAGCCTAGTTTCTGTTGGGTAGATTTAATGGTGTGCAGTATATGGTGATCACATTTGAGACTGTCATCTATTATAACACCTAGAAGTTTACTGTGGGTTACAGTTTCAATGACAGTATTTGCTGACTTTATGGTAAGAGATTGCATTTGATTTTGGCAACTTTTTGAGGTGAAAAGCATTAACTTAGTTTTATAGGGGTTGAGTAGGAGGTTTCATTCTTTGAGCCAGGTTTCTATAGAGAAGAAGGAGTTTTGGGTAATGTCTTGGAGCTTATTTATTGTTGAGTCCGCACATATTAATGTTGAGTCATCTGCATACTGAACTAAACTAGCACCGTGAGTAGAGGTACGGAGGTCATTAATAAATATATTACAGAGTAGAGGTCCCAGGAGAGAGCCCTGAGAGACACTTGAAGTAACTGGTTGAAAGGATGAGTAGGGTTGTTGCCATTTAATGGCTTGTTGCCTTCCAGATAGGTAACTAAGGAACCACAACTAGAAGTATTGTGAAATTCCTATTGAGGAGAGTCAAACATGCAGTTGCTGGTGCCAGACAGTATCAAATACCTTTGACAAGTCTAAGAATATGGTGAAGACAAGAAGACCATAGTTTCTATTCCAAAGAATTTCAGTTATAGAGTTATGTTTTACATTCCATCTGTATAATTCTGCATTTCATATTTAGATTCACTACGAAACCCTGATCGAAAAGACATCAAGGAATCACGTCAGCAAAAACAAATCTCCAAAATACCAAAAGGTTGTAAGCTGAAACTGTCAGAGATTTTTGTAGGGGCAAACCCAAACTTCACTGCCATATGGGGCAAGCTCCCTATTCTTTCTATGTAAGGTCTTGCCCCACACTCCACAACTTTTATATATATCAATTCCATGCTAACACAAAGAAGAGAGAAATCTGCCAAAACAAAGGAATCACTCGTAGTGCACACAGAGAAACTGCATCAGCGGTGATTTCCTATGGAAGACAGCAATCAGCATCCTGTTCCTATGCATCTCATGATTCAGGAATGTGATGCTCATAGAAAATAATTTTGTCCACATGTCGATATATTTTAGCATTCTGTATGTAGAATTGTGTGTATAGATTTCACCCTGTGGAATTCTTTGCATATAATTCAATAATAAGTAGCCAATATGTAGAATTCTGTGTTTAGAATTATTTACAATTCTGTTATTTTTGCAAAACTATAAGTGCTGAATTCTACCTTTAAAATTATGTTTGTAGAATTCTAGCTGTGAGACTTTGTGGTTAGGTTTCTTTGCTAAGAATTCTATTTGGTGATCTATACTGACTGAGTTCTACTGCTAGAAGTCTGCTTAGAATGGATTCTATTTGTAGAGTCATGACTATAGTTTTTGCTAAGATATGTCTGTAGAATTCTGTGTTTAGAATTGTATATGTAGAATCTTGTCTTTTGGGAGGAATTTTGTCTGTAGAATAATATATGCAGAACTCTGTATTTAGAACATTACCTGTAGGTGTCTGTGCTTAGAATCCTATATGTGGAACTCTTTGATTACAATTCTCTCCACTGAATTCTGTGATTAGAATTCTATCATGAGAGATCTGTTTGGAAATGTTTAGAACTGTGTGGTTAGAAATAAAATCTTTCATTTAGAATTTGGCAGGATGAGTTTTACCTGTAGATTTCTAGCTGTACATTTCTGAGTTTAAAAATCATTCTGTAGAATTCTGGGTTTAGAATTCTGTCTATAGAATTATGTGTATAGAGTTTTCTGTGTAATATTATAACTGAATTCTATATGAATGTTAGATAAAGAATTCTAAACACAAGGGGCAGAATTCACGAAGCCTCTGTGTAAGAGTTACAAGGCTTACACGGAGGCTGCAGTTAAACGGTTTGACATCAGCAAGCCATGCATATGCATGAGGGCATGCTGACTCACACCTAAGGCTAACATGGTCCGTGTAAGACAGTAGGGGGCGTGTCTGTAGGACGAGGCCTGCAAATGGACATGCCCCCAGAAGAGTAACAGTCCCGACAGTAAACCCCCACGACAGAGTCCGTGTAAATGTCAATAAACAGAACACAACACATGCCCCCACAGACTATTAAAATAAAATGTAAAAATGAACATGTTATATTTTTTTTATAAGTTTTAAAGATGTTTGCCTGTGAGTGCGCTCATTTGCGTGGGCGTGCCCGTCGCTTAGCCATAGTTAGCAGTCAGTGGAAAAGCATATAAGAACTAAATATGCAAAGTAAGCCAAGAAGAAATAGCATAGCAGTACAGACATTGGCTGAAGAGGAGGCAGTCATGGTTCGAGCCCCCACAACATCAATTTTTATTTTCAGTGAAATAAGCACGAAACAATTCCCTGACATATATGTACATGTATAAAATTATTTTTATGTAAAATGTAATGAAATGGGCCATGTATTATGAAGAAATGTGTGAAAAAAAAAAACAAATGTCAGAAGTGCCCATAGCTGAGCTACACTCTAACAAGCTGAGTATAACTGCCCGTAGGTGAGCAGTGGTTTAACAGGTGTAAAATGAGTGCCCGTAGGTGAGCAGTGGTTTAACAGGTGTAAAATGAGTGCCTGGGGTTGAGCAGAGTCCTAACACGCTGAAACTATGTGCCCATAGCTGAGCTGAGCGTAATATGCGTGCTGACAGCCAAATGGCGCGTAAGCCAGCATGACCCGTTTGCGCGGAGCTGCGCACCACGCCAACAAGCTAACCGATGGGCAATGTTGAGCAAGCTGTATCAAAATTGCCTGTACACAGACATACCTCCTAGCCTGTGTAGACAGTCATAAAATATAAAAAGCAATGGCCAGGCTCGAACTCAGGATACCATGCACCATAGTCAAAGTACTGAACCACTAAACCATGACAGTTGCTCTTCGAAATGCAGTAATAGCACATATATAGGAATGAATGGAAAGAGAAGCATGACAAAGCAGGTTATGTGAAGCAGATACATTTCCAAAATGGCCAATCACAGATAAGTGCGGGAAAAACGGCATATATAAGCCCCATAGGTGGGAATACACAGCATAACTGATTGTGGAACCGATTTGCAGTCAGGATGGCAGGTGTAGGAGAGGGTAATTGCTTCTGAGCACAGAGGTGGGGCATTGAGGAGTCCAAATATATGGTTTGGCTCCATGATCATGAGGCCCAACTTATGCAGGGCCAGGTCCTGTGGGGAGCATATAGGGCTGAGGCATGGGACCGGTTGGCACATGATCTCACCAGTGCCACAGGAATACCAAGGACTGGTGAACAGGTCCATCACCACCATGCGGACCTGAAGCGACGGAAGCAGGACCAACTGAACCGTTGGATCCAGGAGGCCTGGCAAATGCCCAACGCCCAACTACTGAGTAAGTTACATGTAATTATTTATGTAGAAAGTTAACCTAGCTGATATTATGGAGATGTGTATTCCAATATTACTTCATTTATATTGCAGCTACAGGTGTCCGTTCTGCGAATCGTCGAGCCTATGCCGATAGGCTTGTGCGGTTGTGCCACCAGGCAGGTTAGTAATTCTCTCCCTGTAAATGTTAAAAAATACAAGTATGACAGCTTGCAATAAAGTGCAGTGTAGTCACCTATTAATATAAAGTGTAAGTAACAGTGTAAGAGAGATTCTGCTAGTACTGTGTGATTACATAAGTGTGATGCAGTCTGTAATCCAAAAATAAAAATGAAACAAGTCTGAAATAAAGATGTTCCACCTGTAATATAATAGTACATTACCTGCAGCAGGCTGAAAAGTACAGCTACACAAGCTGAGTAAAACACATGTGTGAAATATATCCCCGTTTAAATTCTGAAACATGACACAAGTGAGACTGTTGGAAAGGATTGTTATAACTAAAAGTAAAACATGTCAATAAAGCCTAGAATTAAGTACCATCCTATATTGTAAAATTATAATCACAGAATTCAGTGGAAAAAAGTACTGAAACTGGAATGTGTGTCCCAAAAGCTGGATATGTTGCTCTCAGTTTGCAATATGCAGATAGTATGGTTGTATGAAATACCAAACATCCACGGTTGTCTAGAGCCATATAAAGAAAATGTAGCAGGATGATGTAGCTGAACAGAGCCAGATATGAATGTGTATGAATAAAAATGAAATGTATATTGATGTAGCAGTAACATTCCTATCACCAACATGCATAAGTTTACACATAGGAAACTGTAGTCAGACCTGTAGTGTGTATATATCTCCAGCTAGTAGAAATGTACAGCATATGTATAGGTATCTGAAGTTGTTAATGAAATATTTCTTCACCCTACCCTATAACCACAAATAATCCATTCCACGTGAAATGGGTATGTGTATTCACAATTAACTCCCCTGGACAATTGTCCTGTTGGTTCATACATATTTGCAAGTACATTGATGCATGTGCCCTGTTCATACATCCAAACCTGATGGCCTGTTGCCATCACTCAACCCTGCATGTTGTTGGATCGTGTATTGTTGTTCAAATTATGCATGTGTTATGCTTGCTGTTCAACGGCTTGAGTTTATGGGTGTTTGGTTAATGGGAATACTAATGCATACTGTTACAACTAATTGTGAATGGTATTGCACATTACTAACCAAAACTGTCATTAAATAATGCAAAACATAGGACGACGGGGAAGGTGGGTTCCAGCGGACCCACCTCTCCCACCTCAGCTGGCGAGTGCACCTGGTAGTAGTGCCCAGGCCAGACTCTCCTCCAGTGGCCTTGTGCCACCTGCGGGTGGAAGTGCTGCAGGGGATGGGGCTCGTCCCCCCCTCTGCAAGTGTGGCCGGAGGAGAACATCCACTTACCCTCCATAGTGTCCGGACTGTGGTGCGTAGGGAGATCCGGCACGCTGTGCTTGGGCCCCTACGCCAGCTTGCTGCCCGTCCTACACAGCCCCCAGCACAGCCCCGTCCTAGGCAGTGAAGGCACAGTGGCAACTGCCCATGGGTGGGGATCTCAGTTCCACTGTTGCCATCTGTGGGCTCATGGGCTCGAGATATCCAAACATCCATCCCCGTCAATTGTGTAACCCCCCCCCACATGTGTCATACACCACCCCTGTATGTGTCTTGTTTGTCTTGTCTGTTAACCTCCCCTACCTACCTCCCCAGCTATACTGACTTCCTGTACCTGACATACCACTCTCACCTGAAAAAAAAAAGGAGCACTCTGTACCCACAAAAAAATTACGCCCCATACATAGCTGCTCATTTTGCAAACATGTCTGCTGGACATGTAAACTGGCAATTAGAATTGGCTATACAACAAATATTATTGTTGTCCTCACACCTCTCCCAGGGGTGGAAGGTTTCAAATTTCACACCAAATTACAAACATATGCACAGCTGTTGCTGATGAAGAAATGGGCAGCTATGGGCCTTTCCTACATCCCTCCTGCAAAATCCGTGCTTGTTTTCCTACTGTCCTACCCTCTTTGTGCCCCCTTTTTCACCACTTTCCTATCTCCCCATTTTCTTTTCTTTAAAAGAAAATAGCGCGGGTGTGCATGAGAGTAAGCACTTTTAAGCAGTAGTAAGCGGGTGTGCGCTTCTGTGTGCTTAGCTAAGCGTGTGTGCATGAAGCTAAGCAACAGTGCGCATGCGTGACCTCCACGCAAACCAGCGCCAACCTGCTTACAACTGCTTAAAAGTGCCTTAGTCACTCTGAATGACAAGGCCTGTAGTTTTCTCAGCAGCAAAATAAAATACATCCGTCAGTCTCGAACCCAGGACCTTGGAAACACTAGTCTGCATGACTTACCACTAAGCCATGACTGCTATACAAGAACATTGTGCTGAAAGAAATATATCATAAAATAGTAGGAATTGCTGCCCAAACAGATTTAGCAAGCATTACAAGCTGTGAATGTAAATGGAAAATAGGAAAGCCATAGCAACACATTACAGGAAAGACACCTAGCAGGCATACAAGGAGTGAATGTAAAGGCCAAATATTGAAGCCATAGCAACAAATTGCAAGAGCCACTGCTATATACCAGTTACACCACAATCCCCACAGGAAAGCACACACACCCATATACACAGTATTACTAGTCGTAGGTGTCAGTTTACATACACAAGGAGAAGAGGACACTGGAGGAAGGTATACTCAGCTTACAGAACAACATGCATTGCAGTGTCTACAACACAGCCTGAAATATGAGAGACATACCAACCCTTACACTCACAGAACAGTGTCCACAGCAAACCAGCATGGTCCCCACCCTGATAATCTGAAAGGGCTACGCCTACCTAATAGACCTTTTTATAGCACTGTCCTGTAATCACAGTGAGAACTGCAATCACTACACAACAGGCTGCATGCAATTAGTAAATGCTGGCTAACAATTGGTGCAGAGGCCATCACATGGACATGTGCAGATACCTAGAAAAGCATCCTGTACTCCCAGTCCACACATGCAATACTTTCATTGCGCCCGCTGGCAGTAGAGATAGAGATAGAGAGAGAGAGAGAGAAAGAAAGAAAGAAAGAAAGAAAGAAAGAAAGAAAGAAAGAAAGAAAGAAAGAAAAATAAATAAAAAAAAACAGTAACAACAAAACAAAGAGGCTGACAGCAGGCCAAGTAACTGCAAGCCTACGCAAACAGCTGCAACAAACACAGGTAATGTAAAGTACTACTATAATAGTCTACATACTGTGAACCCTCTAGATGTGTTATTGGTCTGTATCTATGTATATGAAGATGTGCATAGGGCCGGGGACATACTGCAACTGTCACTGAAGGCTCTACATACATATGTATGTGAAGGTAGCTATGTGCACATAGCAGTGTAGGTTGTAGTGCAATGTACAAGTAGGCTGTACAGTAATGGATGTTCATCAGTACATTACTGTGTGTATACATATGTGGAACTAAAAAGGAGTATATGTATATATATATATATATATATATATATATATATATATATATATATATATATATATATATAACATGTGTATACGTATTTATATCGAGATATGTATGTATGTATATATATATATATATATATATATATATATATATATATATATATATATAATATGCATATGTGTATACATAGATAGAGAGGGATGTAGAAATACATAGACATATATAGTTTCACAGTGTCATAGTTTAGTACTAGGCTATCTGCAGACAGTGTATAGAATAGATTTGGAAAATTGCACCTCTGTATAGTAGTGACACAGTGAAGACCCCCGTACATAATAGCATTAGTTTACTGTGCCTCTGTGTAGTAGTGACACAGAGATGACCCCTGGTGTAAACCTATGATCTCCCATCCACTCGTCAAGAATTCACATGAAGAGTGTCAGTGAGGGTCTCTGCCTAACATAAACTTGGATCCAGTTCCACAGTATGGGAAGCCTCTGAGTTATGGATCTGTCCCTACAGCATGTCCTATTCATATGTGTGCTGAGGTTTAAATCTATAGCTGTTGTGGTTCTGATGGATTTGGATTGTACGAGGTGGAACATGTCCATCAATACCTGATTGGACATGGCCTTGTATGTCAGGCACAGATCACCCCTAAGTAGGCAGTATGCTATGGAATAGAGCATGAGTTTCTTTAGTCTGGCAGCATATGACATTTGTTGGAGACCCCTGATCCTCCTGGTGATGTACTTATGGGGTCCCCCTAGCTGTTGCAAGTGCCAGGTGAGGTACATACCAAATGGGGCATAGTACACAGTCATGGGCCTGATAAGGGAGGAGTATAGGGGTACAATGACCGATTTTGATCTGGATGTGAATCCCTTCATAATAAGGTGGGCAAGGTAGGAAGTCTATCCAACCACCTTGGCAATGTGGGTGTCAAATGAGAGGTCAGTATCGATTACTGTCCCCAGGTCTCTGATTACTTTGTCTGTACTCAGTGGGTTACTGTCTGTGTGATAATATGTGGGTACCTTGTCTGTCCAAAAGGGTATGACTATACATTATTTGGCATGCAGTTTAAGGCCATGACTCCGGCACCAGTTGTCGGTTTCCATGAGGCCTTTCTGTAGGATGTATGTGTCACCTGGTGTATCGACTATGGCGCCTAGTATGCAGTCATCTTTGAACATTGTCAGCCACTACCGTCCCATGTTTGCTTCCACATCTGAGAAATAAATGCCGAACATGAGCGGTCCCAAGACAGAGCCCTGTGGGACACCACTTGTGACTGGCTCTGAGTCTGACATAGCACCAGTGAGTTTGACTTTAGGGTTTCTATCCGTTAGCTGGTTTGCAACCCATCTTGTGACATATGGATTTACATTTAAGCTGTTGAGCATGTCTATGATGCCAGAGTGGGGTATTGTGTCGAAAGCCATAGGCAAGTCCAGGTAGGCTGTATGGACCGCTGTGCCCTCGTCAATGGCTATAGTGACTGATTTGAAAAGGTCAACCAGGTTCATAAGGCAGGATCTGCCCTCTACAAAGCCGAACTGGGTGGGATCAAGTGTCTGTAAGTCCCCAGTGTCTCTGTGTATGAGTTCCATAATGATTCTTTCCATAGCGTTGCAGACCAGGCTGGTTAAGCTTATGGGGCGGTAGTTACCAGGGTCTGTAGAGGTGCCTCCTTTGTGGAGTGGGACTACTGTTGCTGTATGCCAGTGTCCAGGTACATATGCTGTAGTAAGGCTACGGTTGAATAGCATTTTATGTGCGGGTTTAGCTCCTCTTGGAGTTCACGTAGCATGCAACCTGCGATACCGTCGTGTCCCATTGATGCTGTGTTTACAGCTTTGCTGAGGGCGGTTCTCAGCTGGACATCTGAGATGACAGGGAGGTTACAGTCAGATGGGATAAGTAATTCCTCATGTGGGGGTGAGGGAGGGGAGAAATCTGCACTGAACCTGTCTGCCAGAATGTTGGCAATATCTGTGTGTTCAGTGTAGCTTTTGTCACTGTGAACTAACTAAACATATCTGAGGGTTTCCACCCAGGTGTCTAACATAGCAGAAGAAGGCCTTGTGGTTATCTGTAGTGTCCATAGCGATGTCCCTCTCATTGTTGGCCTTTCATGTTTGTATGAGAGAACATATCTTTCTACTAGTGCTGATCAGAGATGCCTTATCTTTATGGAATTCTGCTCTGTCGTGCAGTAGCTACCTTCTGTTGTTATACAATTTGTTCATGGCTGGGGTCCACCAGACAGGACACCTGCCCTTGGTGGAGAGGGTCTTGGTTTTATTTGGGATTGCATGATCCATGCATTCTTGGAGATGTCCGTAGAAAGCATTTGTGAAGGAGTCTGCATTGTGGGATGTGGTTTCCACTGGCCCAGTGGGCTTAAAGGATACCAACTCAGTTGTAAGAAGTGTAAAGTCGGCATGTGAGAGGTTTCCCACTGTAGTCTTTTGTGTTGTGGGGGAGATGGGATATGTATATCCAGGGTGATTAGTCTGTGGTCAGATGTAACTAGTGAGGGGTATACTTCCGGTGTGTAGCACATTGTCACCATGTATGTGATGATCAGGTCTAGTATATTATCTCCCCTTGTGGGATTAGCTGTTCCATTGCATTTGACATAGTGAATTCCGGGAACCTTTGGGCTAGGCTGTTTGGGCTAGAATAATGCATCCAGTATATGTTAGGGTAGTTGAAGTCTCCCAATATGATGGCGTGTGGTGGGACATTCATATCCTCCAATGTTTTCAGGAAGGCTGACTGTGATTCCTGAGATTGGGAGGGTGGTCTGTAACATGCTACCAGTTGTATAGCAGGTTTGCCTACGGCTATTTGCACCTGGATGGTCTCTGATGCTTCATGTGTTGCCACTAACCTGGAGGTGTGGGTGTCCTTCATGAATATGGACACTCCCCCTCCCTTTTTGTTTTGGCCTGAGTTTTGGAGTTTTGATACGAGGTATAGCCTGGTACCGCTGGTGTGCTCTCAGGAGCCTTGAACCAGGTTTTACTTACTGCACAGACATCGAGATTGGTAGAATATGTACGTACAGATATATGTAATACACACATACATATATAGATATATGTAGATACATATACATATACAGATAGATCTGACTGATAACAGATATGTCTGTATATGACTATCTCTCTCTTTCTGTCCCACCCCGTCTCACTCTCACTCTCCCTCTGTCTCTCTCTCACTCTCTCCCCCTCTCTCCCCACATCTATATGTATATATCTACATCTATATATACATATTATATACATATATACAAACATATATATATATATATATATATATATATATATATATATATATATATATATATATACAGATTGTTAAATAAATTTGTTAAAGTCAGACTGTAAAAATCATCTGGCATTTAAAAACAATGTCAGTCAATAACAAACAGTAATGCAGGAGACTCAAGTATCTAATTTACAACTACTCTAATGTACATTAGGAGGCAAAAAACCATACACAAACTTGTACAGAATTTTGTCTGGTTTTATTGGTGAGACATATGACATTTTATATGTTTTACTATCAGCTTTTGCCCACCTCACTGACATGGTCAGTGACAGGGTCTTTACATCATAGTAACTTATGAAAAAGTGCTGAGATGGTGTTTTTCAAAAATCTTTTTCCCATGAGAATATTACAGCCTTGCAAGCACCTGGTCAGTCACAATGTCCTTCCGAGGATGTAGCCAATTCAAGGCTCTTAGATTAGTTCGAATACAATGGGTGCATGTCTTCTTTAATGCTTCTCTTTGTCTCTTTCTTGTTCACCAGCTGGACATTATCTCTGATAGTGCGCACAAGGCTATTTTTCTGGTGGAAGCAGGAAAAGATACACATGCACACAGATTTATTATTTTCTAACTTTGCAAAATAATCTTTTACTGGCAGACATGAGCCAGGCCGTGCTGATCGCTGCCAAGGCCAAATTTCTAATTACACTGCAGCTTATGCTTCAAGCAATAATATGCGAGTTTATTTCTACTATTATTCTAGTAAACAGAATTAAATGCATTACATATCATACTATTTTTCAACCTTTGCTCTCCATATAGATTTGAGCACATTTATTCCTGTCTAAAGCACACATTTCCCTAACAGTTTATAGATGTTTGAATACAGATTTTTCTGACATTCTCCCTCCTGTTAATGCATTTCATTCTATTTGAAACATAAACAATATCATTTCATTTCTTAGCCTTTTCCTTTTCAAGGACTTTCAGCTAAGTTAGTCATTGGTTTTATATTTCAGAAAAGCATTATTTGAAATTAATCTTTTAATTTCAACACTTTGGTAAAAGTTTCAGTAACAGATATATCAACAAATTTTGATTAATCTTTTCATGCAGGGAATTTCACAGTAAACACATGCTCCTATTAGGAGTATACCCACACAAATAGCAATTAAATGTTTAATAGGATGGAACCCCACCCCCCCAAACAGATTCTGGAAAAAGTCCGTCAGTGGGTTTGGGCCTGGTTTAGTCATTGCTGATACTTGCTGAATTACCTCTAGGTGGTCATTGATTTTATGTTGGTTGTCTGGAATGTACACACAGCATTTTTCTTCGTGTACCACCTCTTGCCGCTAGGGTGAAGTAAAGAGCCATTCGATTTTGTAGCACAACAGTTTTTATTGCATTCAGTTCATTAGTCACCAATTCTAGGGTGGAAAAAGTTGCATTGCTCATGACTTCTTGACAGCTTTCTCAGCTCCCAGATCGATTTGACTGCTCCATAGGCTGGTGGTATTCCTGCCCTGGATATAACACTGTTGCCCAAGTTCATATGAGTCAATTTACTTTTGTCTTTCACTGAATTATGGCCTTTTCAACCAGCTTCGATTTTACCAACTGGATTCACAGGTTTTTTCACTGGACCTTCAGATTCTCGAGCTGTTTTCCTTACGTTTCGTATCTTACCCAAAGGTAATTCTGCAGTATGTCTTATTGCTGAAACCAGATAACCCAAAAAACAACTGCCGGACCAATTCTCAGGTAACCATTTATATGCCTTTTTCCCACAAATAAAATCATTACTTTGGTACTAATACGTGTTATCCCTGCATGAAACATTTTTCTATTCTTAATAGACAATTGCTTAGTTAAGACTGGATTGTCACATACTGCATTTAATGTAGTTTTCATTGAACTCAGATATGAATCATGATTAGTATCACAAACAGTACCCCCACTTTTGACTTTAATGTAACATTTATAAGACATTGTTATATTACCATTACTCCAGCCCACCTGGAGGGTATCACTTTTGTAGAAACATACAACTCCTTTTGTGTGACAGGTAAAAATAAAGCAATTTTGTCCTGTGATTTCACAGTTTCTGTATCAAGAACACTTTTCCAAGTCTCATTTTATTCCCAGAGGGACAGTGGACATTAACAGTCTCTTATATGTTGTTGGTATAGCTGTACAAACTCAGCAATTTGAAATGTGCATAGTTTCTGTATGCACAAGCTTCATGGTCAGGTATGTGTTAAAGTTTGGATGCCAGTCTATAAACAGTTTATCACGTCTTCTCACTTTTACTCGTGTGGTTGAGTGCAGAGAAAAACCACAATAAGAGAAAAATTGTCATATTTAGTCAACAAATGCACTGCCAAAGAAAATAATTATGCAATAGTTCTTGGGTTGCTCTGCTTTTTGTTTGCTTTACTCTTGGCCATTTTGCCCTTGTGTATCAGTCACAAAGTTCTTATTCAGCTGAAAGTTCTTTTGTCTGAAAAAGAGTTAAACTGCAAAACAGATTTATTTATTAACAGTTTCTTTATATAATTAGCTAGTGAACTGTCAGCCTCCAGCTCTGCAGGCATGAGAGCTTTTACTGAGGCACATAATATGCCCTTCCAAATACTACTTCAAAGGGGATCAAACCCTTTACATTTGTTACTGTTTTCATGCTCAGCAATGCTAGAGGTAAACAGCAAATCCAATTCTTCTGAGTCTCACTCATCAACTTCCTCAACTTGTTTTTAAAATCCCATTGTACCTCTCCACCAGTCCTGCTGACTGTGGGTGGTAAGCACAGTGATTCCTTAAGGAAATCCCAAAAAAATCTCCCAAGTTGTTGAATTGTCTGATTGACAAAATGTGTCCCATTGCCACTATAGATTCTTTCCGGTATGCCAAATCTAGGAATGATTTCTTTCACTAAGGCTTTTGCTACTGTTGCTGCGTCCGGATTCCTGGTCGGAAAAGCTTCTACCCATTTTGAAAACATATCTATGATCACTAAACAGTATTTTTTCCCTTCACATTTATTCAGTTCTATGAAATCCATACAAATAGTATGGAACGGATAGGGTAGTGTCGGAAAGCTCCCTCGCTTCAGTTTAAATGCTCCCTGTGCATGATGTTTGCTACAAATATGACATGTTGCACAAAATTTTTGTGTATAATTCGTAAATCCGTATGTTTGGAATGTTTTGTTAACTAACTGTACCATCCCCCCTGTTGAGACATGGCTCTGCCCATGGCTCAACAAAGCTGCATATCTAAATAAATTAGACGGCAATATTGTTTTTTTCCCTTTGGAAATGTACAGTCCATTCTCAAAAATTGCACCTTGTTTTACCCAGTTTTGTTTTTCTGCTTTTGTAGTAAGCATTTGCATTGTTTTTAACATGTCTAAATCTAAAATCTCAAAGGGTTGTAATTTTTCATTTAAAATAAAGTTTCTGAGTCTGAGGCTGCTTGCTTTGCAGCTGCATCAGCTCGTGCATTACCTTTTGAAATCTTATCCTGTTGTTTTGTATGAGCTACACATTTACAAATAGCTACTTTGGTAGGCAACTGAATAGATTCTAATAGCTCCAAAATAAATTGCGCATGATTAATAGGTTTTTCACTGGATGTAATCATCCTCTATTTTCTTTATTGTTGTGCAAACATATGCACTGTAGAAAAGCATACTGATTATCAGTATATATGTTTACTTTTTTGCCTTTTACTAAAATACATGCTCCTGTCAAAACTACCAGTTCTGCTGCTTGAGCATACAAGTTGTGTGGCAAAGTTTGTGCTTCTAGATTTTTAGTGTCTGTAACTACTGCATACCCCACCAGATTTTTCCCTGTAGGACCCCTTCTGCATGAGCCATCCACGTAATATGTCACCTCAGCATTATCCAAGGGCATATTTGTAAGATCTTGTCTAGGTAAAGCTAACTGTTTATATGGGGTTGACTCAGCAGTATGGTCATACATGAAAGATGTCTAGCAGGAGAAAGGTATGCAACTTTTTTTTGTAGCAGAATTATTGCAACTGCATGAGGCATTCTCAATGTGAGAGGGTGGAATAACACCACTGAGGCTGAAGCCTGCACTGCCATTGCTGCTGCAACTACTGCTTGTACACAGTGAGGCAAAGGTTGCACCACTGGGTCTAACTGTGATGAATAGTAAGCTTATGGGGCATTGCTTATCCCCATGTTGTTGCTTTAATACTGATGTCATGTACCATTGCTTACAATCTATGGTCTAAAAAAAACGTTTGTGATAACTTGGAAGTCTTAAAACTAATGAAGAAGCTATTAACTGCTTTAACCTGCAGAAAGCCATTTCTGCTTTTGTTTTCCATCGTAAAATAATTTGGTACCCAGCTTTAACAAAAATTAGTTGTACCTAAGAAAGACATTATTTCTTTTTTAGTTGTTGGTTTGGGTGCTTGCAAAATTGCTGTTTTTTTTTCTTTTCTCTTTCCCACTATCTAGTATTTTACCTTTATTGAATATCACATATCCCAGGTATCTAACCTGTGTTTTTTTCCCAAAGTTTGTAACTTACTTTTGTTTACTTTGTGTCCTTGTATTACTAAAAATTTTAACAATGCTACTGTATTCACCCTGCACTGCTGCTGGGTGCTGCTAGCAAGATGTCATTTACATAAAGTAAAATTTGACTACTTTCTGGTGGGGTAGACCCTGCCAGGTTGCTAGCCATTTTTGTGCAAATATTATTGGGCTCTCACAATATCCCTGTGGTAGTCGAGTATATGTATACCTTTTACCCTGAAATGTAAATGTAAACCAATATTGACTATCAGGATGTACAGGTATTGAAAAGAAAGCATTGCTTATATTTACCACAGTAAAATACTTCTGTTGTGGCTTTAAATCATTTAACAAGGTATGTGGGTCTGGCACCGTGGGTGCTCTAGGTATTACTGCATTATTTACAGCTTATAAATCTTGTACCATCTGCCATTCCCCGTTTGCTTTTTTAACAGGAAATAGGGTGTATCACATGGTGAATCAGGAGATTCTACCAGTACTCCTTTTTGAGTAATGCTGCTTATTATAGGCTTAATTTTTACTTTTGCATTCTTTTCCAAAATGTATTGTCTTTTCTGTGGTCTAAAAGCTGACTTTGGGGTAATTGTAACTGGTCCTGCTGCTTGAATAAGCCCTACATTTAACTTGTCTGTTGACCACAGAGTTGTTGGAATTTTACACAAGGCCTCTTCTTTTCTTTTAATAATGCTAATCAGCTGTCCTTACTAGATTGCAAGTGTACAGCTGTATGTGTCTGTGTCAACCAATTCAGTTTTGTTTTTATATCCCTTGTCCTGACATTTCTAAATCAGTCTGTTTTCCCATTTTGTTACCTTTTTTTTCTAAGTCTACCCATTTAACACTTTTGTTTTTGTCAAGCTGACATGTGGCAGTCTATTGGACTTATACAATCTCATGAACTCCTGAGGTAATGAACAGCTTACTACACTGTTTCCCTCAGTATCCCAGCATAAAGTTTGTAATATTAATTTGTCAGCAGGATTCTTACTTATATTCCTTATCAGGTCCTGGTGTGCTACAGTAGTATGGAGTACAATGTAACAAGTGCTGCTGATCAGTGTCAAGGGAGGGTACCTTACTGATGGCTACGTTTATCAGTTCTTTGGTTACTGCCCCTGGACCAATCATAACTAGGTCCTGGCTGTACCAATAATAGGCTTCACCCTCTGATCACACCACAAGAGCATCCATTTGTCTTTGTGCTTCCATACCCTGCATGGTAGGAACTACTGCTATGCCAAATATCTGCACAAGGTCTTTTCCAGTAAGTTTACTGGATATTTTTGCAGAAACTACAATTTTACTTTTCTGAGTCATACCTGAAACAGGGTCAGTTATTGCTATATTATGGGAAAGTGGTTCCCTGTATAGCTGTCCATTTGCTGCTTTTACTAATATATAATCAGGTGATTCAGAATGTTTTAGTAACTTGAGGGTGTATCAAAGTCCGTGACGCTCCTGAGTCACACAGGAATTTGACCTTTCTTCCTCCACCAGAAGTGTTACTTCTGGTTTTGTATTTGCTAGGTAGAGCTCCAGGCTCAACAATGCTAAATCTAAAATTTTATTTTCATTTTATCCTCTACATCTGTTTGTACTTCCTCTATTCCCTCTACTACATTCACATTTTCTTTTTGTTTATTAACCTTTCCTGATGATTTTTGGTTATTATCACTATCATATAGTCAGTCCACATCTCCTTTATCTTCTGTCATTGCTTTCTTATTTTGTTTATAGTCCCTAGCTAGATGCCCTTTTACCTGACTGTAATACAAATACTTCAGCTCCGTCTTCAGCAGTGAAGACTTGTGCCTTTTTTTCTTTTTACTATTAAAGTGTCTTTCAGTACGTCTAGCATACTCAAGTAAGGCTTACAGCCTGCTTGTTCAGTGATTTATCATATGCCTTGTAATAAAACTACTAACAGAGGCAATGCAACCTTTTAAAATGTATTTTTTAATTGTTGTTTTAAGCATTTTAATAATCTAGCATAATATCCATCTACTGTCTCATTTTCCTGTTGTATGCATTAATTAATGCAAGTCCAGTCTGCTCTAAGTTTTCATTTTCAGAGATTCTGTCTGTTAGACCTTTCACTCTGTTGTCTAAAAATGTTTCAGAATTTTTAAGCTTCTGTTTTTTTACAATTTGCTTCCTCAATCCACCTATGTGCTTGAGGTATGCCTAGTTGGTGCTGTTTTTCTTTTGCCTGACGCCCTGCATCAGATTAAAGCTTGTTTAAGGAGTTTAACTAGTGAACGTTTATCTAGTTTACTATCAAATTTATAGTTGTTAACACATTTTGCAAAATATCTCACATTATCTGCTTACTGCAATTGCATATGCTTCACATTATCCGTTAGGGGCGGATCTCGTGATCTCTTAGTGCACTGATTTCCCATGTCTTAAAAAGACTGTTACGTAACCCTTCTCTTGTACCACGTGGTATCTTATTTCCCCATATCCACAGTAGTGTCTAGAATGACTGTTTACTTTGCTTTGTTATTCCCTGATCTATGACTCAAGATACAATACTGACTCTCTCTCTCCCTGCTATCACAAACCTTAGCAATAGCACAGTGTAACCTGGTCCCTGATCTAAAACAAAGACAAAGAGGGAAATTCTTCTTACCTGAGCCTCCCGCTTTGACTGTCTTTTTTCCCTTGGGGCCCAGTCTTCCGCTTTTTAGCCACAGATCAGAAAGTGGACAGCCTCTTTACACACAACAATTCAGTCGGAGGTCTTTTCACTTTAAGAAGAACCATTTTGGTTTGGCAGCTTCTCCTGCGCAGATTTATCACCACTCATGCACTCTGTGACCTGCAGCTTACCAAGGGAAATCCGGCTCGAAGGACCAAAATGTTAAATAAATTTGTTAAAGTCAGACTGTAAAAATCATCTGGCATTTAAAACAATGTCAGTCAATAACAAACAGTAATGCAGGAGACTCAAGTATCTAATTTACAACTACTCTAATGTACATTAGGAGGCAAAAAACCATACACAAACTTGTACAGAATTTTGTCTGGTTTTATTGGTGAGACATATGACATTTTATATGTTTTACTATCAGCTTTTGCCCACCTCACTGACGTGGTCAGTGACAGGGTCTTTACATCATAGTAACTTATGAAAAAGTGCTGAGATGGTGTTTTTCAAAAATCTTTTTCCCATGAGAATATTACAGCCTTGCAAGCACCTGGTCAGTCACAATGTCCTTCCGAGGATGTAGCCAATTCAAGGCTCTTAGATTAGTTCAATACAATGGGTGCATGTCTTCTTTAATGCTTCTCTTTGTCTCTTTCTTGTTCACCAGCTGGACATTATCTCTGATAGTGCGCACAAGGCTATTTTTCTGGTGGAAGCAGGAAAAGATACACATGCACACAGATTTATTATTTTCTAACTTTGCAAAATAATCTTTTACTGACAGACATGAGCCAGGCCGTGCTGATCGCTGCCAAGACCAAATTTCTAATTACACTGCAGCTTATGCTTCAAGCAATAATATGCGAGTTTATTTCTACTATTATTCTAGTAAAACAGAATTAAATGCATTACATATCATACTATTTTTCAACCTTTGCTCTCCATATAGATTTGAGCACATTTATTCCTGTCTAAAGCACACATTTCCCTAACAGTTTATAGATGTTTGAATACAGATTTTTCTGACACAGATATAAACATATCAATATAGATATATACATACATATATATATATATATATATATATATATATATATATATATATACTGTGTGAGGCACATGTGTGCAGATGTATTGCAACAGGTGCCTGGTGTCAAAGGCATGGAGTGAACACCAGTGTGGATACTGGAAAACCATACCCCATTCAAAAACACTGACACCAGTAACCACCACATATGTGCATGCCTGCCCACCACTGCATGTGTCAGGGGGGAACAGGGGCAACAAGTGTACAATAGGCTCCCCATTGATATACACAGTGGCACACTAGTCCTGTAATACCTGTACATGGAAGGTGTCAGCAGACATGGTGTGTCAGCTATGGACATGTAGGCCACTGTATCCCTCTACACCCCACAATGTCCTACATGGTATGTACCTCAAATGACAGCTACAGATATGGAGAAGGACACAGACATATGCAGGTAACTATGTCAATGCACTCAAACACAATACCTATGCAGAGTGACTGACAAGACCACAGAGCGCACACAGACTACCTACATAGAGGTTACCACTGCTAGATATACATAGTTCGGTCACACCCATGGCAGTTGTCTAACAACCATGGTACCACCTCCAACATCCACAACACAAACTGCCTATGTCTGTCGTCCTTGTCACTGCAGTATAGAGCACATGGTGGAGGTACAGGACCCTACCCACAGATACGACATACCCTGTAGTAAATCACACAGAATTAAGAAGCAAGGCTCCCCATGAGTAGATGTCAGACATTCCCCTGCTGAATGTTATGCAGATAGGTAATATGCCATATGAGTCACCCTGTGTAACTGTTTGTAAGGAGCAGGTGTGATCATAACACATGTGTCACAAGGGGCAGGGTAGCATAACAGTATGCTGCTGTAGGCCCAGGGCCAAAAGCACACTACCTACCTAAGACACAATGCACACCCATGAACACATTGCGAATGAAATATGTGAGGTGGAATGAGTGTGCCATTGACTGGGTGCATGTTATGTACTGGTGTGATTGCTCACCATGACTGTCTGTCTGTCATGGTAGTGTGTGTCCTTGGTGTGAGGCCAGAGACAGATGTGTGAGGTATTGCGATCAACACATACTACATTGCCATATGTTGTGCTGTGTTACCCTGTATGTCACTGTGGTATAGGTAGGGGTATGGCAAGTAAGAGTAGTGTGCATTACCAGTGAAATATGTAACATGCATTGTGTGCAGTGCATGGGCTGATAATGTTCTCCATACAATACCTTGATACAAACCCCCAGTGTGAGGTTGTGCATTGTACCTGAACCAGTGTGCTGACTGCTGCAGTATACTAGTCTGTCATATGGAGTGTGCCAGGTACTGTTGCACAGTTGTCGGATGAGCACTGATATCTGGTCATTTACATGTGTATCCCCCAATAGACAGACAGATGCTATATATGGTGGTTAAGTTATATCACTACAGTCGAGTATTATGTGTGCCATAGTTTGCTGACAGATATTGCTGACATATTTTCCTTCTCCTTTTCAGGACTATGGTTCACCAGTGGAACCCTGTGTACTCCGCTGCAGAGGAGGAAGAGATACACCAGAGCCTGGTGCGGGATTTCGCAATACTCTTTTCCCACACCAGCCAGAACCAGCAGGAGAGGGCTGCACTGTGGCAAGACCTGGTCCATCGGGTAAATGACATAGGCACACATAACTGGACATATGAGCAGGTATGCCATCACTGCAGTGATTTAATTAGAAATGTCCATCAGAGTGCATTGGATATCCACAGGCAGCAGCTTGCCACAGGTGATGGGGTGTCTAGACATCCCCCCCTCACCAGACTAGAGGGACTACTCCTAAGTGTTGTGGCTCCAGCCCAACAGTAACAGCAGCAGCATACATGTGTAATGATGGAGGCTGGAGCCACCCAGCAGCAGGACACGGAGCGTACAGGTAACATGCCATGTGTATAGTTGACCATTCTGTACACTGTTAGGTTATGCATGTGTGCAGTGTGTCCTCATTTTGTAGCTGTAATCTTGGTAATTATTGTGCAAGAGTGATATTCTCAATATCAGCAGTAGATCTGTGGAAGCTAACTGTTGCACTACTAAACTGTATCATACCCACAGTATCAATGGCACAGTTGTGCCCACTGACAATAAATGTCTCTTTTCTGCAGGTCCCTCTGGTGTAACAGCAAGGCAGCCTATCCATGCTGGTGAGTGTGTAATACCATTACCTTCAATACTCTTGATACTAACAGTAATAAAAGGCTGAAGCAGTAGTGCTATGTGTTTGATTGCAGGTGTGTTTATGTCTGTGTGTTGATATCTCATATACTGAGGTGTGTGCATGTGTGCATGTGCCCATGTGTGCATGTGTGCATGTGCCCATGTGTGCATGTGCCCATGTGTGCATGTGCCCATGTGTGCATGTGCCTATGTGCCCATGTGTGCATGTGCGCATGTGTGCATGTGTGCATGTGCCCATGTGTGCATGTGTGCATGTGTGCATGTGTGCATGTGCCCATGTGCGCATGTGTGCATGTGTGCATATGCCCATGTGTGCATGTGTGCATGTGCCCATGTGTGCATGTGTGCATGTATGCATGTGCCCATGTGCCCATGTGTGCATGTGTGCATGTGCCCATGTGCCCATGTGTGCATGTGTGTATCAGTGGTGACATTGTGTACACATTGTAAACCATGTTTCCTTTCTTACTCCCACAGGTTCTAGTGCTGCTCTGGTGTTGTGCAGCAGGGAACCTGAATCAGCTGCTGTGGATAGTGATAATGATGATACCTGTGTAATGGCTCAGGTAGGTGTGCCAGGGTCCGTCATTGGTCAGCCAGTTGACACTACACAGCTGTCGACCCCATCAATGCGCACGGTCATCCTGACAATACATCCTTTGTCACCAATGTCCCTAGGTGATGGACAGGATACAGTGGGCATTGACCAGGGTAATGTGGTATCAGTGGCACATGCATCCCCACACAGCAGCCATGGCCAGGGTCCTGACATGGTACCACACAGGCAGATGTCCAGGAGTTCTCGTGGGAGCATCCATGGGCGTACCACCCCTGCCAGACATGCCCACAGAGGTCTTTCAAACTCAGCTATGTTTTGGGCTGTAATGCAGGCACAGTCATGTATGGAACGGTACACCAGACAGGGTCTGAGGGAGCTGAGTACATGTCGCACAGCTATGAGTGACAGTATGCGTGATGTTGCGGCTGCCATCCGTAACTTCACCGAGGTCATTGACAGACGTTGGGGGGACACATTAGATCTGTTCCACAACTACATGTCCATGAGCCAGGGCAATGGTGGATGGTTGAGGCATCGACGTGGCCGTATGCCAGCAACAGCAGCAGCTGGCAGCCGTCGCAGACGACAACAGGCCCACGGCTGCTCACATAGTGCCAGCAGTAGCCCCAGCAATGCTGGGTCTGTGCTGTCATCAGACCACCCCAGGAGACCACATGCACGTGGTGCTGGACAGTCCCAACAGGGACCTGTCTCCAGTCACCAATCACCTGCTTCTGATGACAGTACCCAGTCTGGCTTAGTACCTGATATGGTCCGTAGCACCCCTGCCAGGCACAGGTACCATGTCCGTGGTCACAGACAGTGATCTGAATGACCTGGCAGGTACAGTCTGTGGCTGTCCACAAACACCTGTATATGGCAGCCATGAGGTGGAACTGTGTGCATGCATACACACATGTAAAGTGATAACACCTAGGGCTACCGCATACACACACACACTGCATCAACATTGCCCCATCTTGTACTGTTGGCCCTCACCAACACACACACACACACACACACACACAGACATGTCAATTGCTTGTATCAGTGGCAGACTCAGGCATACCAGGTACACACCCTGTGCATATGATGAAACCGTGCCACCTCCTGCAATCTGTAACATCGGTGCAAGAACAGGTTAACATCGTGCTGATGCAAAGGGTGACTACATAGAAGTGTTGTAATAGTATGATGTTGACAACAGTACAGTGTAATGATATCATTGTGGGTATATACCAGCATGCCTGATGCAGTTACAGTATGAATGTCATTGTATTGTTTTGTACACCCATAGTAATTACCATAGTGTACTGTCTGCACATCTTTGCATACTGGTGGTGAGGCTGTCAAGAGATGGCCACCTACATAGGTAGCACAGGGGATACGACAATGTACATATTGATACTCAATGATGGTCATGTCAACTGTGAGTTGCATGCTGTCCACACTCGACTCTGCAATGAGGATGTTTGAGGATGTTGATATCTGTGCAGTACTACACAACAGGTTCAAGGCTCACAAGAGCACATTAGCACTACAAGGTCACACCTTATACCATGCATGACAGCACCAAAACACAGAACTAACTATGACAGGAGGGAGAGTCTCCATACATGTCAAGGATACTGTGGTGCCAGGACAGGTAGCATACATCATACTAAGTCTGGAACTGCTGAGTGAGGGCTCAGTGTCTATTTGACATGTGTATTATTATGGGTATGAGCACTTGGGTATCAGGCCAGTTATTCAACATTACGAAGGTACGTGGTCTATACACTTGTGGGGGGTGTGGCTGGACCCAGCCCGTCTGACCTGTGAATGTCTGGGTACAGGCTTATAGTGCCTGCATATATGCACTGTTACCTACTGGAAGTCATACACCTTGTTTGTTGTAGCATAGTCTACATACAGGCCTGCTGACTGTAGCTTTGTTTGTATGCATGTTTGCTTGTTATGTTCCTGAAACACTGATTCCACCTGCAGTGCAGATTTACAGTGCCTCTGTGGACCCCTAGTGACATCTGTATTGCTTACTGTACTGATGTCCATGTCTCACTTGACAGAACATCACTGTTTGTCCTGTTTGCATGTAGGTTGCCTGTAACACATTGCATATGACTTACCTCGCATTTGCTCAAGACAGCATTCATATATGCCAGCACTAACAAATCAGGAGCACTGCACCCTCACATACTCACCATGAGTACCTTGTTCCCCATTGGCCCTATGTGTCGTTACTTAGTATGGGATTCACAATACTATGGTAGCATGTGCAAAGGTCACCTGTCAATCTACTCTCTGATCCAGTTGGTGAATCTGTGAGTCATGTGGCAATGTTACAGCTGCCTCATGTACACAGACAACCCTCTCCCCTTCCCATACACTTACAACACATGTGAGAGATGCAACCACATAGCCAAACTGGGGGCTAAGCTCTCTTAACTCAGTACTGGCATACCCTGTCAGGTGGAGTGGGATACTACAGTGAATAGAGTACCAGTCTCTCATAGACCTGCCACGACCACAATCCAAACACAGAAACACACAGGTACATTATTGGAATCTCAGAATAGCATCCTGCCTGAGCAGCTGACATCTGCAAAGCAGACACACAAGCAAATGTTAAGCCAGGGCAGAGCACGTGCAGCACATAGCTCACAAAGCCTGTGTGCCTAACAGTCACAGGCCATACGGCTTGACAACACACCTGCTACAGTTGTATGAGGTACCTCTATCATCAGGTACACTGAGGTCCTGCTCACCAGGCTGAACAAGGTGAAGGTCACGCTGAGATGCCCGTCGGGCACTATGATCCACCACATAACACAAGCATACCGGTCACTCCAAGGCATGTAGAATTATGACTCAGTCATTGTCTGTGCCAGTGTGTATGACCTCTGAGGCACCTCCCTGGACTACATGTTAGGGGACATAGAGGGGCTGTCTGAGCTTGTGGCACAGGCTGGTATGACCCTGACCTTGAGTAGCATCTTACCTTCACCAAGAATGCTGCCACAATAAGTAGACAGGATGATCATTTTCTGCAATTAACATATGTTTCGGTGACATTCAAAGGGAATCCAATGCCTTTCAGTGTGGGATTTCATGCTGGGCAAGCCACATTGCTTTGCTTGGGACAGCTTGCACCTGTCACCCATGGGCCGTTGTATATTGGCATAGGCTGTTGCTACACACATAGTGCCTTTGTATGCAAGGCTGACATTACATAGCCACCTACACAGCTATCACACGGGATAGGACACTAATAGAAATGCTACTCAACAGCAGCAGTGTAAACCTCAAGATGCATGCAGTGGAAACTGTCCTTAGCATGGGGTACAGCAATATCCGTGCAGTAACAGACTCCTGGTACACAGCTCCCAGGTGCACCCCATCACTGCCAGGTCATACCTCATACCATGCTTGTCGTCCCCTACACATGCACCAAACCAGAACAGGGGGGATGTATCCAAAGGCACCTCAGATACACACCCCCCCAGGTTGGTGGCACAGCACAAAGCATCAGAGCCTATCCATGTGCAACTAACAGTGGGTTAGACTGCCTTCAGGTTCATAGCCTGGCACACACCACCCTCCCATACCCAGGAAACCCACTTGGCCTTCCTGACAACACTGGGAATATGACGGTCTCTACAAACACCATTATATGGGTGGACTGCGACTAGCCAAACATAGAGTGTGAGCATTACTCTAGCTCCAAGACCCTATCTGAAGGGTTTTTAGCATTCATTCCCTGCATTGCTATGGAACAACTTGTTACCACTCCCACAAGAGGTGACAACATGCTGCACCTGTTCATCACCAACATGTGGACTATATGCTCCAGACCAGTTATGTATCCCTTGCTGGTGGGATGACACCATCTACAACCCACACTGTATATTCACATACCACATGCAGCCCCTGCACAGAACACCACAGTCATACAGTTGTCTAATGCATATTCCATGTATTCACATGAGGCAGGCTTTGGACATGGGAACTATTGCAGTTCACAGGTACATATGTGTAGATGGCACACACATACATCATGTGTGCATTGACATTACTGATATAATGTATGTCGTGCAATATTGGGAACAACACCCCACACACATGGACAAACTGTGTGACAAAAATACACATGGTGTTTGTGGGATACAAACCCCTACCTAACTATGTTAGGTCATTTGTGAGAGACGCAGTAGCAGAGTGTGCTATTTGCATTACTGGGAGGATTGCTTTCTCCTGCTGTACTTATAGGGTGCTGACATCATCAGTGTTTAGACAGTGGACTATGCAGCATGTGTTGGTGTAGTAATAGTTGCCAAAAGGGACATATCTCTTTCACATAGAATTGCACACACACTACTCCCCCACACACAGTCACTGAGCACTTGCAGGATTCAAACCCCTACCTAACTATGTTATGACACTTGTGAAAGATGCAGTAGCAGAGCACGCTATTTGCATTACTGGGAGAATTGTTTTCTCCTGCTGTACTTATAGGGTGCTGACATCATCAGTGTTTAGACAGTGGAATATGCAACATGTGTTGTGTAGTAATAGTTGCCAAAAGGGACATTTCTCTTCTACATAGAATTGCACACCCACTACTCCCCCACACACAGTCACACACACACTGAGCACTTGCAGGATTCAAACCCCTACCTACCTATGTTATTACACTTGTGAGAGATGCACTAGCACAGCACGCTAGTTGCATTACTGGGAGGACTGCTTTCTCCTGCTGTACTTATAGGGTGCTGATATCATCAGTGTTTAGACAGTGGAATATGCAGCATGTGTTGTGTAGTAATAGTTGCCAAAAGGGACATTTCTGTTCCACATAGAATTGCACACACACTACTCCCCCACACACAGTCACACACACACTGAGCACTTGCAGGATTCTAACCCCTACCTAACTGTGTTATGACACTTGTGAGAGACGCAGTAGCGGGGCGCGCTATTTGCATTACTGGGTATCATTCCTGCTCCTGACATATGTATAGTGTGCTGACATCATTATGTATGAAGAGGTATGTACATCTGTTACTATCCATCAGTAAAGGGAAGAGCATATCTATGCATTAACTTTGCACAGGCACAGTGGCCTACTGTACTGCAGAGGCAGACGCCAAATACACTGTGGATAGCCTTCTGTATTCCCTAGGGACAACAGCCTAGTATTGCACTCTACGGCCATATGTTTACCTGTCAGATGCAAGTATCTGTTGCTCATATACTGTTTGTGGGTCTTTATTGCCATAGCCTTCCCTATCTCTATGAACAACTTGTGTACTGTGGACGATGTTTGCATATGAGTCGGATCCAGTACTTTACTTATGTCTCTGTTGTAATTTCACTGTGTGCACTGGGCAGATTTCTGTATTGTGAGAGTTTCCTGTGTTAACACATACAAATGCCAGATATGTGTGTGCAACTGCTGAACTGTGACATGGCCTAAGTGTGTGAGCATGCCCAGTTCACAGTTTCTATGGCTTCTTGACTGACACGTCTCATTTATTTAAGTGTGCGAGCATGCCCAGTGTGACCTTTCCTTATGTTGGGATCTGTGGTCCACCACATTTGTGTTTGTGTGTGGACGCCATCTATATTCCACATGTACAGTTGAGTGTTGGACATCAGGTTGTGTTCTTACTGCCCAACTGCTTTGTGTCTGAACCTAACAGGCATTATGCTGTTCCTGCAGGGTCGCCATGGGATAGTTTGCATACAGTTGTCAACATCCTTTCCTACTGACCAAACAGTTGTATTGTCGTATAGTGTACTGGTGCAGTACTTTCACTGTGGTGGACAGTATCATCGGTTTCAGTCCTATCACTGCTTGTAATATTTTTAGTGAGCACACTAGACTGGTTGAGGGCCAGTTGTGCAGATATGACCATGTTGCATTTTGTTCAGATATGGACAGCATAGTACATGATTGTCCGACATTGTTAATGTATTCCACAGCTTGTGTGGACAGTGACAAACAATGGCCATATGCCCTAGTCCATTTGTAATGCTAGTCAGAGAGTGTTTGTCCTTCAACACACATTTACTGGTGTTTGCCATGACATATGTCAAGGTTAGTTCATAGGTTCATAGGTTCATAGGTTCACACTAGGCTATCTGCCCTAGGGCATTTATAAGCCTAGCCAGAGTGTGTGTGGCTTTCACCACCCCTTAGGATGAGAATACTATACCCATTAGTTTGCTGTGCCTCTGTCCAGCAGTGACACAGAGATGATTCCCGGGGTAAACCTACGATCTCCCATCCACTCGTCAAGATTTCTCTTGAACAGAGTCAGTGAGGGGCTCTGCCTCACATGGACTGGGATTCTGTTCCATAGTGTAGGGAGTCTCTGGGTGATGAATCTGTCCCTCCAGCACGTCCTATTTATATCCGTGTTGAGGTTTAAGTCTCTTGCTCTCGTGGCTCTGGTGGATTTGGATTTTTGAGGTGGAGCATGTCCATTAATTCCGGGTTGGACATGGCCTTGTATGTCAGGCACAGATCACCTCTGAGCAGGACGGTATGCACTGAATAGAGCTGGAGTTTCTTCAGTCGGGCATCGTATGACATATGTTTGAGCCCCTTTATCCTTTTGGTGAGGAACTTTTGGGGTCTTTCCAACTGCTGCAGGTGTCGGGTAAGGTACATTCGAATGGGGTTGTACTCAATCATTGGTCTGATAAGTGAAGAGTACAGGGGTACAATGACCTCTCCTGATCTGGATGTGAATCCCTTCGTGATCAGGTGGGCAATGTAGAAGGTCTTCCTAACCACTTTGGCAATGTGAGTGTCAAAAGAGAGGTTACTGTCAACTTGGGTCCCCAGGTCCCTGATAACTTCTTCCGTGTTTAATGGATTACCACCTATGTGGTAATTAGGGGTTACCTTGTTTTTCCCAAAGGGTATGACTATACATTTTTTGGCATTTAGCTTAAGGCCATGGCTCTGGCACCAGTTATCCATTTCTATGAGACCTCTCTGGAGGATGTCTGTGTCTGATGGAGTGTCAATTATGGTGCCCAGTTTGTCATCTGCAAATTTTGTCAGCCACAATCCCCCTATGTTTGCCTGCACTTCAGAAAAATAAATGCCGAACAAGAGGGGGCCCAGGACTGAGCCCTGTGGGACACTGCTCGTGACCGGCTTAGAGTCTGACATGGCACCAGCAACTCTAACCCTGTGTGTTCTGTCCTTGAGCCAGTTTGCAACCCATCTTGTGACATATGGGTTTACATCTAAGCTGGTGAGCTTTTCTATGATGCCCGAGTGGGGTATTGTGTCGAACGCTTTTGCTAGGTCAAGGTAGGCTGTGTGAGCTGCCTTACCCTCATCAATGGCCTTAGTGACTGTTTTGAAAAAGTCGACCAAATTCAAGAGGCAGGATCTGCCCTTGACAAAGTCAAATTGGGTAGGATCCAGTGTCTGTAGGTCCCCAATGTCTTTATTTATGAGTTCCATTATGATCCTCTCCATAGCTTTGCAGACAAGGCTCATCAAGCTTATGGGGTGGTAATTTCCAGGGTCTGTAGAAGCACCGCCTTTGTGGAGTGGGACCACAGTTGCCGTACGCCATTCTTTGGGTACGTATCCTGTAGTAAGGCTAAGATTAAACAGCAGCCTTATGTGTGGGTTTAGTTCCTCATTGAGTTCATGTAGCACACAGCCGGGGACACCGTCCAGTCCCATTGATGCTGTGTTTTTTGCTTTAGAGAGAGCAGCTCTCACCTGGGCATCTGAGATGTTTGGGAGGCTAGACTCTGGTGGGATAGATATTTCTCCTTTGGGGGGGGGGGGGAGAAATTTGCACTGAACCTGTCTGCCAGTATGTTGGCAATGTCTGTGGGTTCAGTGATTTTTATCATTTTGGACTAATTCTGAGCATATCTGGGAGTTTCCACCCAGGTTTCTAACATAGCTAAAGAAGGCCTTATGATTGTCTTTTGTGTCATTAGCAATTTTTCTCTCAAAGTTGGCCTTGGATGATTTTATGAGTGATCGTAGTTTTTTGCTTGTATTGATCAGAGATGCCTTCCCTTTTAGGGATTTTGCTCTGTCATGTAGCAGCTTTCTCCTCTTGTTGTAGAGTTTGTTTATGGCTGGGGTCCACCAGACTGGGCGCCTGCCTTTGGTCGAAAGGGTCTTGATTTTATTAGGGATTGCTTGATCCATACATTCCTGGAGGTGCTCATAGAAGGCATTTGTAATTGTTTCAGCAGCGTGGGTTGTGGTTTCCACTGGCTCGGGGGCCTTGAAGGATACCACTCCAGTCTTAAGAAGTGTGAAGTTTGCTTTTGAGAAGTTCTTCACTGTGGTCTTTTGCTGGGGTGGGCGGGATGTGGATCTCCAATGAGATTAATTTATGGTCTGATCTCACCAATGAGGGATATACTTCCGGTGTGGAGCATTTTGTCCCCATGTTTGTGATGATCAGGTCTAGTATATTTTCTCCTCTTGTGGGAATGGTGACTAGTTGTTCCATAGCATTTGAGTTTATGAACTCCAGGAACCTTTGGGCTAGGGTGTTGGGGCTTGAGTAATGTTCCCAGTCTATGTTTGGGTAGTTGAAGTCACCCAATATGATGGTGTTTGGAGAGACATTCATACTCTCCAGTGTCTTCAGGAAGGCTGTGTGGGTTTCCTGAGTTTGAGAAGGTGGTCTGTAGCATGCTACAAACTGTAGGACAGTTTTACCTATGGTTAATTGCACCTGGATGGTCTCCTATGCTTCGTGCGTTGCCACTAACCTGGAGGTGTGGGTATCCTTTATGAATATGGATACTCCCCCTCCTTTTGTGGTTCAGTCCGGATTTTGGGGCCGGAACGCATGATATGAGGTATAACCTGATAGTGTGCTGTACCTCTGTCTACCCGTGACATACAGGTGATATCCAGGGTACACCTACCATCTCCCATCCAGTCATCATGATTCCTCTGGATGACAGTCAATGAGGGACTCCCTGGATAACCTGTACTGGGAGTATAGTCATGAGTGGAGTGAGCTTTTGGGTTATGGACCAATCGGTACAGCATGTCCTGTTTATGTCTGTGCTGGGGTTCAGGCCTGTCAGTTGCATAGGTCACCAGCATTCAGATTTTACATGGTGCCAAATGTCCATTGATACCAGCTTGGACTTGACTTTATACATCAGGCACAGTTCACCTCCAGCCAGGCGGTATGGCACTGTGTGGAGCTGCAGTTTGTTTAATCAGGCAACACATGGCATCTGTTACAGCTCTGCGATCCTCCTGGTGGGGTATTTGTGGGGTCTTTCCAGTTGATGCAGGTGTCTGCTAAGGTACATCCCTGAAGAGCCATTGTACACAATTGTGAGGCTGCTGATGGATGACTGGAGAGGCATATTGACCTACCCTGACCGAGCTGTGCTTACCTTCATGATTAGGTGGGTATATGGTATGTTTCTGTAACCACTACAGATGCATGGTTGTCACATGCAGGATATCTATCACCTTGTGTCCCCAGATCTCTCCTGATGTACTTACTGGGTTAACACCTATGTGGTAATTTCTGGCCATGTACTGTGTTTCCAGAGGGGATGACTATACACTATTCTGCATTTAGCTTGTTGACATGGCTGTGGCACCACTTGTCTGTTTCTATGTGTGCCTTTTGTAGGTTGCTTGTGTCAGCTGGAGGGTCCGATATGGTGGGCAGTTTGTAGTCCTCTGCGAACCTGTTCAGACAGAGTCCTTACATGTTGGCCTGTACCTATGTGACATATATAGCATACAAGAGAGGTCCCAGGACCATGCCTTGTGGGATGCCAGTTGTACCTGGTTTGCAGTCTGATATGGCTACAGCATGTCTGACCAGGTCAGTTCTGTCCTTGAGCAGGTTTGCAACCCATCTACTTGCATAGGGGTTTATAGTTAGGCTGGTGAGCTTATCTGTACTGCCAACTAGGGTATTGTATGGAAGGGTTTAGCAAGGTCCAGATAGGCTGTGTGATCCACATTTCCCACATCAATGGCCTTGGTGTGCATTTCATATGAGTCTGACATGTGTAAGGGGCAGGATCTGCCCTATGACAACCACACTGGGTAGGGTCCAATGTCTGTAGGTACCCAATGTTGTTATGCCTGGGATCCATGAACATCCTCTCCATTACTTTGCCAACCTAGATAGTCGAGGTTGAGGGGTGATAGTTTGCAGTATCCATTCAGGCACCCCCTTTGTGGTGAGGGACCACTGTTGCTGTACACTGCTCTTTGGGTATATATCCTGTGGTAGGACTGATAGTGCACAGTACTGCTATTTGGTGTTCCATTCTGCTTACAGTACTTGTTGGACACAACCCAGGACACCATCTGGTACCATTGATGCTGTGTGCTGTTCTTTGTAGATGCTGGCTGTTACCTCAGCATCTGCAATGTCAGGGGCCAGCACTCTGCTGGGATAGATATTTGGCATTTAGGTGCTGGTGGGGAGTTTGCAAAGAATCTGTTGGGTAGGATGTTAGCAATGTGTGTGGGTTTGGTGTATTGTTTGTGATATTAGAGTGCTGCAGAGCATATCTGTGGATTATCACCATGGTTCCTACCATCAGGTAGGACAGCTGTGTGATAATCCTTTGTGTCCTGCACAATTTGTATCGTCATGGGTTCATAGGTTCTTACTAGGCTATCTGCCCTGGCCTTGTTTGAGCATGGACAGACTGTGTGTGAGTTTCGACACCCCTTGCAATGTGCATATTATGCCCACGTAGGGTTTACTTTACTAGATGTGACACAGGGATGGCCCCCAGTGTACACCTACTATCTCCCATGCACTTCACCAGATTTCTCTTGTTGAGTATGAGTGTGGAGCTCAGCCTATCATGCGATTCTGTTCCAGAGTGTAAGGAGCCTCTGGGTTATGGATCTGTCCCTCCAGCACATCCTATTTATCTATGTGTGGAGGTTCAGATATCTCACTGTGGTGTCTCTGCTGGATTTGGGGTTTCTGCAGTGGAGCATGTCCATTCATTCTGGATTGGACATGGCCTTGTACATCAGGCATACATCACCTCTGACTGGGCAGTATGCTTGTGAATTGGGCTGTGGTTTCTTCAGCCAGGCTGCAGATGTCAAATGTTTGGACCCTTTATCCTGTTGGTGAGGTACATTTGGGGTCTTTATAACTGCTGCAGGTGTAAGGTAAGGTACATCCGAACTGGGGCATTGTTGTCACGTATGGGCCTGATAAGGGAAGAGTATGGGGGCACAGTGACCTCTCTTGATCTACATGTGCATCCTTTCATATTAAGGTGGGCAATATAGCAAGTCTTCCTGGCCACCTTGGCAATGTGTGTGTCACATGACAGGTTACCGTCCACTTGTGTCCCTAGGTCCCTGATTACTTCTTCCATACATAATGGATTGCCACCTATGTCATACTTTGTGTGTGCCTTGTTTGATATTTGTTGAGACATTCATACTCTGCAGTGTCTTCAGGAAGGCTGGCTGGGGTACCTGGGTTTGTGAGTGTGGTCTGTAGCAGGCTTCAAACAGGGACACGGTTTGAGCCAGTGTTACTTGCCCGTGGATAGTCCATGCTGCTTCTTGCTGTGGTACCAACCTGGGGGTGTGGTTACCCTTGACAATTCCTGATAGCCACACTCCTATTGTAGTGTGTTCCATGTTTTGGAGCTGTAGAGCATGGTAGGAGGCATAACCTGGTAGTATTAGGGTGCTCTTCTGGGCCTTGACCCGGGTTTCTGTTACAGAACAGATATTACCAGTCTCCATGCTGTGGTGGGTTTTGTCTGCATGCCCCTTGCAGGTTAGACTTCTGGCGGTGGGTAGCATTACATCCAGGTTGTTATCCCTTGTGCTACCTATGGTGGTGGGTTTGTGTTTCCAGCCTTACCTATTCAAGGCACAGTGGGGGTGACAACAGCCTTTGCCAGTATTGACACAGCCAGGTGTGCTGGGTGCATGCCATCCCTAGCAGGTGGGGCATCATGTCTTGCTCGGCATGTCAGCCCAGGCTGTCAGCCATGTGTTCCCCCTTGCTGACAGCAATACTTCAGCCAATTCTTGTACTTGATCTTGTTGTCTTCATAGTGTGGCATCATGCTTGGTGAGGGTGAGATGTTAGGCAGGGTCTTCATGTTTTCATATACTAGATGGTGTTACATTGCTTAACACATGGCAATCATGCCTCAGGTGGTGCTGCAGGGCTGCCTCTGTCGGATGCACATACTACACTCTCTGTACATGTTTGAGAGCAGGTTGTGTCATGTTAGGCGTCCCTGTTACTATATGAGTGAGTCAGAGAGGGGTATCATTCCCAGGGTTCCTACTGAGCCAGTGTATGTGCTATGTGTTGCCTCTTTGCCAAGGCCAGAGCATACTGGGCACGCCTCCTTCTGCCTACTGGGGCAGGCTCAGGTTGTTCCTCCTCCGAGTCACGCTCTGCCTGTAATGGCCTTGGCAATGGTGGGGGGCTGTTTGTCCTGGCCCTATGCTGGTCCTTCTGCAGCTGTTTTCACAGAATCATATTATGTAGCATTGCACATACCATGACAATTTGGGTACATGTAGTTGGCGAGTACTGCAAGGCTCCACCAGATGTGTCCAGGCACTGGAACCGTGACTTGAGCAGCCCAAACACATGCTCTATTACATTACGTGTTTGTGCGTGTGCCTCATTATGGCGTTCTTGTTCAGGTGTGTGTGCATTTCTGATGGGTGTCATCAGCCACAGCTCCAGTGCATATCCTGCATCCCCCACTAGGTGACCATGTGGGATGACCCCATTGGCAAATGTCTGGTACAGCTGCGTCAAATGCCAGATATGGGAATCATGGTAGCTCCCAGGGCAGCCAGCACACACATTCATTATTATGTCCTGGGCATCACACACGACCTGGCAGTTGATGGAGGGGAAGCCCTTGCGGTTAATGTAGGTCCTACCCCGCTCACCAGCTGGTGCTTTGATGCATATGTGCGTGCAGTCTATTGCACCCACTACCTCAGGGTATTCCGCTATTTGCTGGAAGAGACGCATATTGCTGGCCAATACCTCACTGGCATTGGGGAAATATACATGCTCACTGACATGTGCTGACATGGCATCCAGGAACTGGTGCAGTACCCTGGAGGCTGATGCCTGTGATATCCCCATCATATCACCAGTTGGTCTCTGGAAGGTACCTGTTGCTAGTATTCTTAGGCCAACACATACCTCGGTTTCCTCTGGGATGGGTTCCCCTCTGTTGGTTTTGTGTGTGAGGTGTGGCCTGCACAGCTCAACAATTTGCTGCAGGAGGTCTCTGTCCACTCTATAGCGCTCCACTATCTCCAGCTCATGTAACCTCTGGTAGGTGTCCCTGGGCCTGTACACTCTTCTCCATCTCCTCACTGTGGGTTGTCTGGCAGCATTTGCATTGTCACCACCCTCAGCAAGTCTCCTATGTCTCCTTATAACAGCTATGGTAGCCCCTAGCATGTTTGGTCTGAGTGCAGCTGTTTCAGTTTTCACTTCTACTAGCTTACTCCTGTCTTGCAGTGTCTCTTGAGAGAAACATACTTCAATGCTGTTTGCAGTGTTTTAAGTGCTGGGCTGGGCTAGTATTCTGCCTGTGTAATTGCCTGCTTCTAATTGTTTTCACCTGCTAGCTCTACCAGCATTCCCTGCTAGCTTCCTACTATTTCTTCTGCTTCCTTTTTCCTCTCTGTTTCCTCAGGGGGGAGCAGCGCGCATACCAACGAAAACACGCTCACAGTGGCTACCAAGCACGCACACATGCTTACACAGACTAGAATCTGCTTATTCGGGTTAAAACATGCGCACATCAGCACAAACAGGTTCATAGATCTTTACACAAGCTCCTACATGCTTACTCTGCCTTACACGCGTGCACTCTGTCTTACTCGTGCCTCCCAGTGCGCACACGTGCGCATGCACGCACAGCAAGAAACTTTGGTGTTGGCCACAGTGTACACCTTCCATTTCCTGACTTTCCCATGCTTATCTGTTGACACTCCTCTTTTTATGCTGTGTGATTGACATCTTTCACATACCACTTTGCTCCAATGAGCTTGATTTCTTCCTGACATTCCCCCCTGTGATGTCACCTATCTCCTACTCTGTTACTCCCCCTTATCTAACTCTTACACTAGATGGAATGTGCTCATTTGCTATGTGACAGTGTGATTCACTATCCTACCACTCATTTACATAGGATTGCCTATTAATGCTTAGTTACATGTCTTACACTCAGCTTCCCCCCTTAGCAACCACTAGACGGTGGCCATGTTGTTTTTGGTCTGCTAGTCCCTGCATTGCAAATCCATGCATTACATAAAACCCACATTTGTGGGTTTCAAACCTTTATTTTTATGTCTTATTTAGCGCAGCAAGTTTGCGCGGGGCTGCGCTGCGTTTAAACATTGCCGATCGCCGGAAAAAAAAATTATTTTATTTCATGTTTGCATCGGGTTACCGTGCCAATGGCCACACATTTGGCCATTGGCATGCTGACTGCAACATATGCACACTTTATTTGGAGCTGTCATGGCTCCATTGTGTTATTTACAGTAACGTACTCAGTTGTCAACTGAGTACATTTCTGCACCTAACACGATTCTTACACGGGCTGGTTTCAGCTTCGTGGATCGCTAATCTAACTCATTTGCATGCCTTTCGGCTGCAAGTGAGGTGATTAGCATATCCACGCCCTGCCCATGTAAGAGTCATTTTAGCTGGTCTCTTACATGGGATTTCGGGCTGTTCCTGGATCGCGATGTCTGCATGGAGTCTTACACGACTCTTAGACTCCGTGCAAGCCATCGTGAATCGTGCCCAAGCTCTGCAGCTGCAATTGATGGAGTTCAATGGATAGAGTGTTAATTGTAAAATTCTACCTGCACAAAGAATTATTTGTTTAGAATACTGTCCTTTCACTTCTGTCTGTCGAGCTCCATCTACCAAATTATGCTTGTAGAATTTTTTGGTTAATATTTTAGCTGCACAACTATGTATCTAAAATCTGTGTATGTGTGTGTGTCTATATATATACATATATATATATATATATATATATATATATATATATATATATATATATATATATATATATATATATATATATATATATATATATATATATATATCAGCACGGAATTGTACATTTTGCGCCTTGTGTTTTAATGTTTTTTTTTTTAAATCTGTCAGTTGAGCTTTGTAGATGCTATTTATAAACAATGTGTGTAAAGTAGTGGGGGATACCATAGAATGTAGTACAAAAACCCTTCATAAGTTACAAAATACCTTACATAACTGAACAAGACCCAAAGCATGGTCTTGCTCCATTGTGCATCATTATCACTACAAAAACCTACTCTCTGTGCAGATTGACCAACTCATGATTATATACAATTCTCAAACCAGCACCATTGAAGTACTAGCTGGTCCCACCGGGATAAATTGTGGACAACAGTAGTGGACTGCACAGTGATGCTGTCCTTATCACCATATGAGCATAACCACACTGCCAGTATGTTGGTCAGTAAAACAAAAAAACTCCCGCACCTCCATTGTTTGGCAGGTAGCTTCACACACACCTGATCCATCCTATATAGTGATGCTGATGAGCTCCTGCTAATGGAGACTCAGAAGGCACCAAGTCTTCTCATTGCTATAATAAGGTAGTGCACCCTGGACAACCATCCTGGCAAATGACTGTGTATTTGTTATGAACCAGCTGCCTTACTTTGGTGGGGAGTGGCCTCTATTCATACTGACTGTTGTTCATAAAGAATGAAGAAAAACATCTGAAGAATTCTGTGCTCAGAATGGTATAAGTAGAATTCTGTGTTTGAAATTCTGTTTGTCAAATTATGCATTTAAAATTCTATAATTGTGTATGTAGGTTTCTGTCTGCTGAATTGTGTGTTTTAAATCAGTTTTAGTATTTTGCCTTAGAAATATGTTGCCAGAATTATACGTGTAGACTTCTTTTTGTAAGATTCTACCTGTGGAATTATATGTAACCTGAGATTCAAAGACATGCTAACTGTGTACATGATAAAGCTATCGAGAAGAGCCTAAGGCACACAACATAACCAAAGGTAATTATGAATTAACTAACAAGAATCTCATAGCCCAAGAAGCTGCTAATTATCAATTAACTAACAGGAATATCATAGCCCAAGATGCCAATAATTAAGAAAGCCATTCACAGAAATGGTAGGCTTGTAGTGAAAGATTGTTTCCTAAAACTGCAGCCAGGAATGCTATATAGAGAAGTGGCAAGCAAGTGGCATCTACTTGCTTAAGTGTTTTTACATGCCCTACATAGCGATACTATGATAATGGCTAGAAGCCAGAGTAAATGGCCTCCAGCAATGTTTACTTTTATCTTTACCTCTTTAAATGGGGAGGAAATGGATGTATATGACAGATGGAATAGGAGTTGAGCAAACAGAGGAGCATACACAATGACACAGGGAAGGTAAGAGTGGGAATGGCCAGGGGGCGAAAGTTAGATATTTTTCGAGATGTGGGCATCCATTTTGTTTTTTTTATTTGAGAAAGAAAGATGGAGGAGGGTGTAAAGATGCATGGGATGGAAAGAGGTTTGAGGGGCATAAGCAGAGTCACTCAATCAAACATAAAGCTCATTCAAAGTCCAAAAGGGAAGGTGCTGTCACAAGGGGAGTTTGACAGTGAAATTATAGACATACAGACAGTGGAGGGACATTGATAATAGGGAAGATTGGATGACAAACAGGGGGGAATGATGCACAAGGAAGGGGAACACCATAATGGAGAATAGTATGGGTATCTTCCTCCTACTTCAAAGCAGCTTGCCTTAGATTGAGGGAGAGGTCAGTCAATACCATGACCACACCATCCCCACTACGCCCTGCCTAAGGTGTTAAAGACAGAGTCAGGCAGCAGTGCAACTTTTGAAGCTAACTGACTCTAGACAGTCAATGCAAATTTCAAGCTATTGGCTCCCCAACTCCCTAACCACATTCAACAACTCTCACCTTGAGACAAACTGTGAACCCCTGGCAGTACCACTAGAGGAAATAATACAATGATCCTCCAGTGAGTGACCACCACAGGCCACTGCTGAAGCCAGGAGGCCACCTCATGTGGCATCTGACAGCGAGGTAGTCATAGAGTCAGGTAAATTGCCAGCAGGTGAAAGCTGGGACTGATGACTGGATGGCGTCCTGTGTCACACCACAGACACAGCCAGTTACATAGCTAGGGTGGGGCAAGAAGGCTACTGGCCTAGGTGCAAAATGTTGGAATGACCAGCCAGTTCTGATCTTTCATTAATGCAATACTGTTTTTTAAAAGTTGGTATTGCATTTCAGGTCAAACCTGAGAGCTGTAGCAGTCAATGTGTGGTGTCAACTGTAGCAAGCAGTTTTAAATAGTTTAAAAGTAAAAAAAAAACATTATTTTTGTTTTAACTAAAACATGAGCAATGCAGTGCTCTGTTCTGGCAAGGTATAAACTGTAGCAACTGTTTCCTACAGTTTAAAAAGGAGATTTTATTTTAACTAAAACAAAAGCACTGTAGCAGTCTGTGCAGGGAGGGTATAAACTGCAGCAACTGTTTAAAACAAATTATGTTGAGGGATGGTTAGGGCAGGGCACAGAAATCAGACCTGTATGGCTAGGGCAGGATTTGGCCACCTGGTTGGTGTACTAGTAGAAGGAACACCTGTTTTTTTGCTCTTCAGTGGAAGAGCTGGGGGGCATAGATCTAGTACACTGAAGTGTTTTTTTTTTTTTTTTTTTTTTTTTTTTTACTCTTCATAGTACTGGCCTATGACTGTGACTGAACCAGCTATGCTTCTGAGCACATCTGTGGCAAATGCATCAGAAAGTGTTAACATAAGTTAAAATAAATAAATGAACAATCAACAAATAAAATATTAAAATGAAGTAATAATAACCAAGGGATAGAGAGACAAAAAATTACATTAATATTAGGTCTGTTAGGCTTTATCACTCTGAGTGCTAACTAATGGTGTATTAAACAGACATTACATATGCTACTATGGTACCTTTGATAGTTTTGCTAGGAGTATCAACCTCAAATCCTTATAGAAGGCTGTATTAACAGGTTGCAGTGTCACTACCCCATTGATAGGATTGGTTATAATGGTGTGAGGACTTTGGATGGCAGATGCCATGTGCAATGTGTGTACGATATTGCCTGTGTGGGTATATGGAAAGGGTCATGTTTAAAGGCTTGCCATGTGAACTTTCACAATGGCAACACCTATACACCCCAATATCCCTCTGAGTGCACCATACTGCACCATGAGCAGAGACACAGTCATGTGCAACAGTCAAAGTTATCACCAGGTGCCTTGTAAGGAATGGTTATTTGCTCTGCACTATCCCACACAGCATGACTGTAGCAGATAAATCAGGATTATGGAACTGAAGGTATGAATAAAGGGACATATGCTAGCAAGAAGCTTGGAAAATCATCTGCCAAGGGACCTACCACCAGCATCCAACACAGGTCTACAACCCAACTCCATGCAATAGCCATGCAAAAACCACATTACTGCACCCCAGCTCCCCAAAAATGTACACGCATAACTTCATGTGATTACTCCAGCCCCTCCTGCAAAATAAATGTACCCTGACTTGGCCAGTCTCAGGGATGTTATAATCTCCCTGCATATCAAGCACTGAAAATATGCACAAGAAGAGTTAGTTGGTCATCTCTGTACAAACAACTGCTGTGAGAACTGCTGTATGTATGTTGTATATTCTGCAGGTCGGTGGGCAAAGTGGTGTATATTTAGAAGGATTGTCATAGTGGGCAAATAAACGAAACAGCGATTAATCACTTCTGAGATGTGTCATACCTAAGCTGCGCTACTGTAACAAAAACTATATAACTTACAGTGATAAATATACAAACTCAGGCAGGGGTACTAGGTAACCCGCAGCATTTTAGCAAAGTAACACAACAGTTTTACATATAATCATGCAAGGAATGGGAGTGATTACATTTTACCTGCAGTACTATAACACACTTCTGCATAACAGGACATGAAATCACACCCAACTGTGTACCTGGAGAGCCATACCATTCTCCTCAGCAGTAGGGCAGAATCTGAGGAAGTGAGAAAATATAAACAACAAAACCTAGAGATATTTGAAAAATATAAAAAAGAAATATGGACATGGGAAAGAAAGAGGGATTTGATATGGTGCAATATTTATGCAAAGGAGAAAGCCAAGTTAACTAATATAGAGAAAGCAGTCTCAAAGATATTAGAAGAGAAATACAGGCAAAGGCATCCAGATATGGAAAATTTCACAATAAAAAGATTAATAACACAAAGATGTAATGAAGAAAAGATGATTAGTAAAGCAGAAGTTAAAGAAATAGAAGTTGAAGTTATGGAGTGCCTGTGAAGTGAAGGATTTAATGTAGAAGGTCTAAAACAGACTACATCACAGCATGATGGAGTGAGTCCCCAGAATAAGGAAAAGCAAGAAGATCAGGAGACACGTGAAGAAGAAATATGGACGGGGAAAGGAAAAGAGATTTAATATGGTGTAATATTTATGCAAAGGAGAAAGCAAAACTAATACAAAAAGAGCAGCACCAAAGATATTTGAAGAAAAATATAGGGAAAGGAATCCAGATGTGGAAAACTTTACAATACAAAAAATAAGAAGACTAAGAGGAAAAGGAGAAAAAGAGATTAGTAATGGAGAAGTCAAAGACGTAGAAACTGAGGTTATGTAACAGCTGCAAAGAGAAGGATTCAGTGTAGTAAATCGAATACAGAAAGCACCTCAACAAGACAGAGCAATGGATATACAAATTAAGGGGAAACCAGTGGAACAGGAAGCAATTGGTCAGGTGCCTTATCAAGATATTTTGGAGCCTTCCACAGGAAATCAGTATAAACATTCACTTGAAGCTAGACAGCAAGGAAAGGAACAGGAAACTGTGAAAACTCTGATGCAGTCAGTGTTGAGGAGTGATAGGCCAGTGAGTTCCCATATGACAGAGCAACAGATGGCACAGGATGAAGTTGAAGAAAATGTGCCACAGGAAGATGCTATAGAACTTTCTATAGAATGTCCGCAGGAAACGGAAAACAAGGGATGTTCCCTCAGTATGGAAGAAAATGAGTTAAGAGAAGAGTTTCTTGATTTAATAGGCAACACAGATATATCAAGATCAATGAGAGAAATAGACTGCAGAAGGTTAATAAAACACCAAAAGTCAGAAACTTGATAAAACAAATGAACACAGTAATTAGGAATATCCATAGAGATCCATGCGATATAACAGAAGTAAACAGAATATATTACTGTGCTGCTAAATTAATCTTCTTCTTTTTCTTTCGGCTGTTCCCGTTAGGGGCTGCCACAGCAGATCATCTGTTTCCATTTCTTCCTGTCCTCTGCATCTTGCTCTGTCACACCAACCACCTGCATGTCCTCTCTCACCACATCCATAAACCTTATCTTAGGCCTTCCTCTTTTCCTCTTACCTGGCAGTTTCATCCTTACCATTCTTTTCCCAATATACCCAGCATCCCTCCTCAGCACATGTCCAAACCAACACAATCTCACCTCTCTGGCTTTGTCTCCAAACCGTCCAACCTGGGCTGACCCTCTAATGTACATTTTCCTAATCCTGTCTACCCTCATCACACCTAGTGCAAATCTTAACATCTTTAACTCTGCCACATCCAGCTCTGACTCCTGCCTTTTTGTCAATGCCACTGTGTCCAACCCACATAACATAGCTGGTCTCACTACCCTCTTGTAGACCTTCCCTTTCACTCTTACTGGTACTCGTCTGTCACAAATCACTCCTGACACTCTTCTCCACCCACTCCACCCTGCCTGTACTCCCTTCTTCACCTCTCTTCCACACTTGCCATTACTCTGAACTGTTGATCCCAAGTATTTAAACTCACCCACCTTCACCAACTGTACTCCCTGCATCCTCACCATTCCTCTGTCCTCCCTCTCATTCACACACATATATTCTGTCTTAGTCCTGCTGACCTTCATTCCTCTCCTCTTTAGAGCATGGGCCTCCTCAACCTGTTCCCTACTCTCACTACATATCACAATGTCATCTGCAAACATCATAGTCCACGGGGACTCCTGTCTGATCTCGTCTGTCAACAAGTCCATCACCACTGCAAATAAGAAAGGGCTCAGAGCTGATCCTTGATGTAATCCCACCTCCACCTTAAATGCATCTGTCACTCCCACTGCAGATCTCACCGCTGACCTCTTCTCAAAGTCTGTGTGTGTGTCAGCTACTTGGGCAGGGACACGAAGCATTGGTTGGACAGAGAGGGTGCTGGAGGTTTTAGCTTGCCCACTAGGCAGAGATCTGGACCCTATAGCTGTGCCAGTGGGGAGTTTTACTGGGGACCCGTAGAGCGAGTGAGTGTCCAGCCCCAGACTGACTGTGATCTCTGTGTGCTCTTAAGAGAAATTGCACTTTACTGTGTGCATTTGTTATCCTTTCCTCCTATATGAGACACCCTCACTGGTGTTAGTGGTGATTATTGAGGCTTCTTGATTGCTGGGCCAGGGCACGGGCATCACATATTAATTATTCCTAATTAATAACTGATAAAATTCTACCACAGGAATACAGAGTAGAGAGGGAAAAGGGGGCGAAAGTGAATACCATCATGGAACTATCGAATAGAGGAAACTATAAAGCAAAGACAAGACGTGTCATTGTTAGAAGATTATAGAAGAGGGAATAGATCAACAAAAATACTAAGAAAGATAGATGTGATAAAAGCAATGAGCGGTATTAGAACAGTCCAGGATCTATTATATACTATTGGAGATAACAAACAAAAAATTTCAAAACAGGCAGAAAGACTTAGAAGATATGAAGATAAATATAAGGGAAAAGCACAAAATAAGCAATTTATTGATGACCCAAAAAGTTTTATAAGAATTGGGAAATAAGGTAAAAGGAATTGAAAGACCGCCAAAAAAAGAGGAAGTAGATACATTTTGGAGAAGTATCTGTGAAGATCCTGTGGAACATAACAAAGATGCTAAATAGACAGAAGAAGTAAAAGAAAGAATAAGAAGTTTAAAGGTACAGAATATGAAATGGGATGAAATAACAGCCAGAGAGACTGAATAACAACCAGAGAGACTGAAACAAAGTTGAGAAAAGCCTCTAACTGGAAAACCCCAGGCCCAGATGCAGTACCTAAGTTTTGGCTTAAAGTATTAACTTCTTTGCATGAGGATTTAGCCATGAGTAAGAACTATTTATATGTGCAACCCGAACACACACACTGCACTGGTTAACAATAGGAAAATCAATGCTCTTACTTAAGAGTGAACCTGCAAGCTACCCTAAAAATTATAGACCAATAACTTGTCTTCCAAGCATGTATACATTATACACGGGAATTGACGCTGACAAGAGTTTATAGTCATTTAGAAGAAAACTCAATTATGACAATAGAACAAAAGGGCAATAAAAGAATGTCATATGAAACAAAGGATCATTTGTTGTTAAACAAAGTTATAGTGGAGAACTGTAAGAAGGGGAAGAATCTACATATGGCATGGATTGACTACAAAAAAGCATTTGATAGTATCCCACACTTATGGATAAAAGAGTGCTTAAAAATGTATAAGATACATCCTACACTGATTGACTACATTACAGTAACCATGAAACAGTGGCAGACCACTTTGCAATTAAGCCATGATAAAGGACATATTATTATCCCATGGATAACATTTCAAAGGGGGATATTCCAGGGTGACTCTCTGTCACTGTTGCTATTCTGCCTTGTTATTAATCCATTAAGCTGTTTACTTAACAGCTTAGGCCATGGCTACAATTTGGCTTCTAGAAAACAACAAAGTCTAATGACTTCTCATCTTCTCTTTGTCGATGATTTAAAACTATATAGCTCATCAGATGAGGCATTGAAAGCACAGCTGCAGGTTGTCAAAACTTTTTCAGATGATATTGGAATGTCATTTGGTCTTGATAAATGCGCAAATGCAACCTTTAGAAAAGGAAAACTGCAACTGCAGGAAAACATCAGTTTGGTACAATAATGTGATATAAACAACTTGAGCAAGAGGGAGTGTATAAATACTTGGGAAATGATGAAGGATCAACAATAAAATATGAACAAATGTGAATAAAGCTCAGTATGGAGTACTTTAGAAGACTTAATTTAATCCTGAAAACAGCATTGACATCTAGGAACAAGATCTAAGCCATAAATCAATTTGCTCTTCCTGTCCTAACGTATAGTTTTGGAGTGATTGACTGGCCCCAAAAAGTGTTGGATAGATTGGATATTAAAACAAGAATTCATGCTCACCAAATGATTTATAAAAATCAGTGTATACCAAGATTATATATTCCCTGTTTCGAAGGAGGGATGGGCCTCCTTGAAATTGATTACATGTATAGAGGTGCAATCATGGGACTCAACACATATCTACTGAGCTCACAAGATCCAAATGTAGTGAAAGTTTTCAAACATGAGGAGAATAAATCTAAGATGACATCTCTGCTTAATTTAGCAGAAGCATATCAATGTCAAGCAGGAATGGAAATCAAACCAGAAGTAGATAAAAACCAGGCAGCAACTGAATGTGCTAAAAAACAAAAAAAAGAATATAAGGTGAAGGACCAGATGAGAAGGCAAGAAATGTGGAAAAAACATAAATATAGTTGCAAGTATAGAAAACTTTTGGAAGAGCCTCATTTTGCTCAAGAACAAATGCAGGAATGGTTAAGGAGTGGTGAATTCACATCAAGAAATGAAAGGTTAATATTGGCAGCCCAAGATAGTGGGCTACGTACACGCTGGTTTACAAAGTCCATTGAACATGTGGGAGAAACAGACATATGTAGGTTTTTGTAAAACCAAATTGGAAACAGTCACTCACCTTGTTGCTGGTTGTGATGCACTAATGGCAGATGGATTGTATACTGAAAGGCATAATAATGTGGCGAGACTGTTAAACTGGAGATTGTGCAAACATTATGGTATCAAAGTGGCTGAAAAACACTGGAAACATGAGCCACAAAGAATCATAGAAAATGATGAAGTTTATATCACATGGGACCACCTATTTCCAACAGTTCAAAAGATAGATGCTAGAAAACCGGATATAGTGGTTCAAGAAAAGAAGACAAAAGTAGCATTGATCATTGAAATCCCCACACCTAGTGTCTTGCTTACAGAGAGACACAAAGTCATAAAATATCTTGATCTGCAGGCAGAAATGAGAGCCATGTGGAAGAAAGATACCCAGACAGTTCCAATAGTAGTAGGAGCAACTGGTCTTATAAAAAATAATTTACAATCGTATTTAGATATGTTACCAATTCATGTAACACCATACGAATTGCAGAAGGATTCATTACTGGGCACATTGCAGGTGCTGCGAAGATCACTTTTGGCTGAAATCAAAGAGTGAAACAATACTAATTTCATGAACTTTAATTGTACTTTGACTTAAGAATGGGGTCCATTCCCGTTATGGTATTAGAAACCCAAAAGACTTGGAGAAATTAAAAATAGTAGGGGAGAATACTCCATAATCTCCTCCTAAGCTGCAAAACAATATTAGGAACAGCAATCATGAATTAAATGTCCAGTAAGATCACCAACTGTTATAAAGGAAATCCCTGCAGGGGTCCTCTCTATGACCTCTTCTCATTATTCTAGAATGTCAAGATAGCACTACCTCAGGTCACTGAAATGGTGCTGGAACTGCTCAGCAGAGCAGGGTATGCCAGTGTCATCAGGCACTCCCCTGGTAAGATTGTGTTAGGCATTTAGTTTATACTGGGGACCCTAATAGGTGTTCCCAATCGAGCACTCCTTGGGATTCCTACATAGCAAGCAAAAATTATTTTCTTCTTTAAGGACACTGCTTGGGAGCCCTGCCAATATTCATGCCCTTGTAAACCATGATCATTTAAAAGGTCATATTCCAGAGAACTATGGCAGGTCTTGCATATTCATGCATGTTGCTGTTGTTGACATTTTCTGCAAAACTTCCAGAAGCTAGGTAGTGTGACCAGCTGAACTGCCACCATTGTACAGAAGGGAAAGACAAGGCTTGCCATGATGGTTTGAGGATGTGGACATTGGCACAGAAAGAGTATATAAACATCCCAGTGCCCACATCTGTTAGGACTTTTGCTCCATAGTGACGCTGTGGTTTATACAACTGTAGTATAACCCTCCACATTAATGCAGAGGTCAGTGATCCACCTACATATGCTTAGTGCATTTTGCAGGTGGTCATGCAAGTTCATGATGCTTATTTATCCTCTTAATGTAGCATTGATTAATTGCAGGTTGAGATAAATGAGCGATTCAGGAACATTCATGGAAATATTCATTAGAAGCTTCAAAATTTGTGATAAAAAAGCACCCTCACTTGCTATGAGCCACATAATGCTACAGAAGATTTCTATAGAGCAAACAGGAGCAAAGATCTAATTAATTAACACTGATAACTGCAAGCAAACTGAGCATACAGAAAGGTAAGTCACTGGAGAATGGTACTTCACTCATTTTTTAGTGCTGTATATCAGTGATAGTGTGCTAATATATATTTAGATTACTACCTGTAAGCAAAAAAATGCTGCTACTTTGGGGAGAGGGGTCTGTGTACAGGGAGGATCTACTGCCATGACTGTGTGATAAAGGGTGACTGATACTGCAGGGAAAGTTTAACACAAGTTATAATGGGTCTGTCCTGCTACACTCTGCTTGTGTCACAATCCTATCTGTAGGCAAAGGAATGAGAGTTCCACCTACTGAATGATGATATGGTAGTGTTGGGAGGTGTTCTGCTGACTAATAATTACACCTACAGCTGTCTCAGTGCCAGATGTATGATGTGTGTGTGTGTGTGTGTGTGTGTGTGTGTGTGTGTGTGTGTGTGTGTGTGTGTGTGTGTGTGTGTGTGTGTGTGTGGAGTTATATGTATCACATGTATATTATCCTGTGGGACATCTATGCCTAGTACTCATGATTATGTTGGGATTACTTTGTCGGTTTTGAGTGTACTACTATAGGGTGGCCTTAGTGGGGAATCAGTGTAGGGGATGTGAATGCCATGACCTGGATAACTTTGGAGCATTGCTTTCATACTTTTGTACCAAAGTGTTATATGTCAACTACTTCCTTCATGTTGGATGTAGGTGTGGGAAAGACTGTACACAGAACCACAAAGTGTGGTGTATGTGTATAGTCTGAAGTGAATGCAGGCCCAGAAATCACTTCAGGATGTTCTGTTGTAGGCACATGCCACACTGACAGATGCATGCACAAGCTACCTGGTGTCATATTAGGTTTTATACATTTATATATTTATAGGTAAGTACTAGGCTAGCTGCAAAGGTGAGAATCAAGCCCTCTACCTTCTTTCTGTGAGGTAATCACCTTAAGCCTATACAGCTTCTCCAGTCTTTCTTGTTTTTGTTATTATCAGTACCATCTCGGCCACTTTTATTTATCTGATTCCATAATGGCCACTTATTCTGATATGATGTGTAAGTCCAGGCATGTGATCAAATAATGACCCCTTTGGTATATTAATACAAGTACTTAAAACAACTAGTAACACCACTTGGCTACAAAAGATGTCCAGCCTCCTTTTATCATCATGTCATCTAGTTCCAAGCAGCATCCTACCAGTGAACCTATGTTCAACATAGTGATCCTTAGTTGATTTTTGGCAGGTTGATAGGTTTTACATTTAGCTCTCACAAGTAACCTACTGAGAAACTGGGAATTGGGCAAGCAGGTGCTTGCTGACACCTTATTGTGAGCACGGGCCCCCAGCACAGGTAAGAGTAGACTAGGTACTCAACCCACTTAGCACTGCCAAATACACATGCCCATTTTTGGCAAAATTAGTCCGATTTGATTTTTACACTGCCTAGTGGCTAGCCTTGATGTAGTGTATAGTCTGTGATCCATGTTCTCCTATTTAATGGATACTGCACACTACAGTTAATTCCTAAAAAGGTTGGTCTACCCCACTCGTCACTACCTAGAGTCTCTGCTGCTACCCATGACTCTATTCAGTTTTGCACCTATTTTGTTGGCATGCCTGTCTCAGGCTCAGCTGAGTATGTTAAGTTTGAATCTAATAACTTCTATCCATAAGGAAATATCCAGCAATTTATTTTTGGAGGGGAGTGGGAGGAACCTCAAACAGACATGGTGAGAACATGATGATTGGACCTTGTCTCTTGTGTCTGTGAGGCAAAGACCTTAGCCATTATGCCAACTATGTCTACCACGGTACAGAAGAAAAGCTAACGGTGCAATACAGAAGCTGAGGAAGTTATCAAAAGAAAGTAGGAGTGCAGGAAGAAATGGAAGATAGAACAGGCAGACCAGGCTAACAAGGAATGCTGATTGGCTAACAAACAGGCTAAGAGAGTAGTCACAATGGCAAAGAACAAATCTTCAGAGAAATTCTACCAACTTTTAGGAAGGGACTCAACAGCTACAGAAAGAAACTCTTATCATGTTGCAAGGCAAAAATGGAAAGATAAAAAGATAGTAATCAGATGCCATTTATAAGGGATGCCAACAACAATCTGCTTGTCAATCCAGAGGACATCAAAGGTAAATAGAAGGAGTACTTTCAGCACCTTCTGAATGAAGAAGACCTTACAGAAGGTGTACTGCCTTATGCTCAGCCTACTATTTAACACCAAGAAGAATCTGGCTTAGAATTAGCAAGTACAGTACTAAGGAAAATTAAGGCAAGAAAAGCAGCAGGTTCAGATGAAGTTACAGCAGATGTGATCAAGATTTTGGGTAAGTTAGGGGACACATCTACTGATGGTACTCATCACAGTATGGAGAGAAAGGTGTATCCTAGCCGACTGTTAAGCAAGCATTTTAGTAACAGTGTACAAGAAAAAGGGCACATTCACAACTATGGGCAGTACAGAGGTACTGGGAGGGTGACTGATAAATAAATACATAGAATAGTAGAAAGTAAGATGGGATTGGATACAGATTAGGGTACATCACAACTGACCTGATTTTTGTAGTGAGACAAGTAGTGGAGCTGAGGAAAGTGTTCAACTGGGCATTCATAGACTTGGAGATAGCATATGAAAAATTAAAGAAAAGCTGATTCAGGCAATCCTCGTATAGTCCAAGGTCATGGAAATATTGCTAGAATTAATGAAGGCTATCTAAAACTACCCAATGACACAAATATGAACAGTGTTTGGACTCAAAGAAGGGTTCCAAGTGGAAGTGGATCTGCATCAGTGTTCATCTCTGAGCTAACTGCTGATCATACTGGTGAGTAACTACATTATGAAACATGCCAGGGAGGAGAGATCAACAAAGTTGCTGTATGCATATGATTTCACACTTCAAGCAATCTCTGAGCAGAAACATCAGTAAATGATAGGTGATTAGAATGCAAAACTGAAGGCAGACAGAATGAAACTGAGTACAGACAAAACAGCTGTCATGGCAGCAAATGGGGAAACCAGAAGAAGCTGAACATTCAGCAGCATGGAAAGCAATTGAACAGCGTTAAATATCTGGGAGGGTGGTTGATGAAAAGAGAAGGCTAAATGAGGAGGTCAAACTAGAATCAGATGTGTTCAGCCAATGCCAGGATAGCATCTGACAGAGAAATGGCAAAGAAATTGAAAAATAAAAATATGTTGTGACAATTTCTTTTGTGTGGCACAGAAACCTAGGTGGTAAAGTCAGAGGGGATGAAGAAACTTGAGGTGTAGGGGATGAAAAGCCTGGAAGGAGTACTTCTAGCTGCTTCTGAATGAAGAAGACTGCACAGAAGCTGTACTGCCCTATGTACAACCTACAATGACAGAAGAAGAAGCGCCCAGCCTAGCAGAAGTAAATGCATCACTAAGGAAATGAAGACAAGAAATGTGGCACTGAATTGAGAGAGGTGGCAACAGCTGATGGAACACACTGATCCCATGTAGAAAATGGGAAAGGTAGTTGATGATTATGACGATAATGATAATACATGTTATCTAGGGACTTATGTTTCTAGAAATTTCTCTGTAGAATTCTATCACACAGCACAACTGACCTGATGTTTACAGTGAAACAAATAGTGGGTATAAAATTCAGTATTTAGAATCCTCTGTGTACAGATGAATAAATGAGGCCAAGGTAGCCTGCATTGCAGAGAAGATCAAGGAGAACAGAATATGGTTGTCTGACCACATGTGCAGGAAATCAGAAATTCATTTTGTTGAAGAAGACTTGGGGAGAGGTGGGAAGAAGGCAAGAGGAAACAAAGAAGTTGTCAGTAGATGGATGGATTGCATGAGAAATGACCTGTGAGTCAGCCATGATGGGTGAACAAGTTAGGAGAGTGACACTGAATCAAGACAGGTGGATACAACACTCTGATCCCATGTAGAAAATGGGAGAGGTAGTTGATGATAAATTTTATCTAGAAAATGTTATTTAAATTTCTTTGGAAAATTCTATCAGAAGAACTTTGTGTTTTGAATTCTATCTGTGAAATTGTATGTGTAAAATTCGGTATTCTCCCTGTAGAATTCTATGCTCAGAATTCTATCTGTGGAATTTTGTCTGTAGACTTCTGCATTTGACAATAACTTCATTTTAACACATAGAAATCAGCAGAATTATGTGTATATATTTCTATCTGTAGAATTATGTCTTTAGAAGCCAATATTCAGACGATAGAAATTCTTTCTGTAAAATTGTAATGGCAGAATTCTGTACTTATATTAATACTTGTATAATTGTATTTACAGAATTTTGTCTGTGGACTTGTATTTTAAGAATGCTTATCAGTAGAATTCTGCATTTAAAACTTATTTGTAAAGTTGTGTTTTAATAATTTTACCTGCAAAGATCCATCCCAAGGATTCAGAAAGCCGAAATTTCCATGCAGGAGCTCCTGCATGGAAAATGGCTGCCGAGCGATTCAGGATATTGCTGTTTTCATATGCACGAGTAGCCCTACACTGTTCCTGCATGGAAAGCCGGAAAATATGGAAGTCACTTCATTTGCTGGTGAAAACCATGCAAATGAGGTGATTTTGTGATTCACCAAGCTGCACGGACTCCGTATAAGAACAGTGTCAGTGCAGAAATGTATTTGGCTAGTAACTGAATACATTTCTGCATGGACAAAACAGAGGCATGACAGCTCATGTAAAAGCATGTATTATGTTTAGTACAAATGCCAATGGCCAAATATAAGGCCATTGGCATTAAAATCAGTTTATTTATTTTTTTTAAATTAAACTTTTTTTTTTGCCCGATCTTGGCTATTTAAGCTTAGGGCAGCTAAGGCAAATGGGATCGTGCCGAAAATAAAAAAAAAAAAAAAAAGAGAAATGTCAATTTTAAGTTAATTCTGCACTTTGCCATTATAGTCAATGGCATGCAGAATGTAAACATTACCAGGGACCACTGGTTGTCAAGGGGAAAGAGTCTTTGTTAGTGCAGTAACTAATGACCTACACACTGGGATATGCAAATGAGGAGAGTTATACTGAATCACAAATTTCCTCAAAGTGTCAGCTTGTACCTAACCGTATAGGTGCAGCAATACAATAGTGTAAGTATAAGAGTTGAATGACTTCATAAGGGGGTGTGTCATGCTTGTTGTAAGCTCATTGGAGCTCTCTGGCCCGTGTTTGCCATTAGCTAAGCGCAGCTAAGGAAGGGGGGAGTATCAGATGCGCCTGAGCAGTGTGTATATAGCCTAAACAGGTGCACACGCAGCACATTGGGTTTTAAACAAAAAAAAAAAAAGAGGAAATGGCAGCACTGTTTACATTTCAGCACTGGGTATGAGCAGTGTGGCTCGGAGCTTAAATAGGGAGGAACTGGAAAGGGAATACAGCAGTAGGAAGGCAATCAAGGAGAAGAAGCATAGCTGGCAGGTGGAATGTATCAGATTCAGCCCAATACACATGCAGTAAGTCAGCACACTACTATAAACTATGCAAATACCTTGCAGACTGGATGTAGGGGAAACAGCAGTAGGAAGGCAGTGCAGGAGAACTAGCATAGCTGGCAGGTGGAATATATCAGAATCTGGCAAATACACATGCAGGAGCCCAGCACACTACTATAAACTATGTAAACATCTTGCAGACTGGATGTAGGGGAAACAGCAGTAGGAAGGCAGTGCAGGAGAACTAGCACAGCGGGCAGGTGGAATGTATCAGAATCAGCCAAATACACATGCAACAGCCCAGCACAGTACTGTAAACTATGCAAACACCTTGCAGACTGGATGTAGGGGAAACAGCAGTAGGAAGGCTATGCAGGAGAACTAGCATAGCTGGCAGGTGGAATGTATCAGAATCAGCCAAATACACATGCAACAGCCCAGCACAATACTGTAAACTATGGAAACACCTTGCAGACTGGATGTAGGGGAAACAGCAGTAGGAAGGCTATGCAGGAGAACTAGCATAGCTGGCAGGTGGAATGTATCAGAACCAACCAATTACACATGCAGCAGTCCAGCATACCACTCTAAACTACACAAACACCTTTCAGACTGCCTTTTGGGGAAACACCAGTAGGAAGGCAATCAAGGAGAAATAGCCTAGCTGGCAGGTAGACTGTAACAGAATCAGCCAATCACACATGGAGCAGCCCAGCACACTACTGTAAACTATGCAAACACCCTTCAGACTACTCTTTGGGAAAACAGCAGTAGGAAGCCAATCAAGGAGAACTAGCATAGCTGGCAGGCAGAATGTATCAGAATCAGCCAATTACACATGGAGCAGCCCAGCACACTACTGTAAACTATGCAAACATCTTTCAGACTGCTTTTTCCCACAAACTCTACATCACTGGTGTATACAGATAGGGGACTTTTAACTGGCAAATCTAACTACAAATGTTAGAGGCTGCTACTGCTTTACTCCCTCAATATGTGCTAGAGACTGAGGGTGGTGAGGAGGAGAATGCTGACAACCAACCCACATTGAGGAGGAGGAAAAGAGTGTCCAGACCCAGGGTAACCTACCAAGGCCTACATGAGCTTTAGACAGTAGAGCGCTATAGGGTGGACAGGGACATTCTACAGCAAATCATCGAGCTGTGCCGGCCATGCCTCACACACAGAACTAATAGAGGGGAACCCATCCCAGTGGATACCAAGGTATGTCTAGGCTTAAGAATACTAGCCACAGGGACCTTCCAAAGACCAACTGGGGATATTGTGCGGGTCTCACAGACATCAGCATCCAGGGTACTCCACCAGTTCCTGGATGCCACAACACCACATGCCAATGAGCATATTTATTTCCCCAACACCCGTGAGGTGTTGACCAGAAGTATGTGTCTCTTCCACCATGTAGCAGAATACCCACATGATGATCCACATCAAAGCACCACTTGGTGAGTGGGGAAGGGTCTACATAAACCATCAGGGCTTTCCCTCCATCAACTGCCAGGTTGTGTGCGATGCCCAGGGCATTATCATGACTGTGTGTGCTGGCAGCCCTGGAAGCTAGCATGACTCCCACATCTGGCATTGCTCACAGCTGTATCAGGCATTTGCCAGTGGGGACATCCCATATGGCCATCTAGTGTGGGATGCTGGCTATGCACTGGAGCCATCAGAAATGCACATACTCCTGAACAAGAACACCATAATGAGGCACACACACAAACCAGGATCACTGTAGAGTGTGTATTTGGGATGCTCAAGTCACGGTTCCACTGCCTTGACATATCCGGTGGATCCTTGCAGTACTGTCCAGCTACATGTACACAAATGTTCATAGTATGTGCCATGCTACACAATAGGATCCTGTGAAAACAGCTGTAGCAGGAACAGCATGGGGCATGACCACACAGACCCCACCGTTGCCAATGCCAGCACAGGTACAGAGGGACTCAAAGGAGGAACATCCTGAGCCTGCCCCTGTAGGCATGCCCAGAATGCCCAGGCCTTGGCAAAGAGGTGATGCATAACACACACACTGACACTGTGGGGACCCATGGACTGATACCTCTCTCCGACTTGCACATACAGTAAAAGGGATGCCAAACATGACACTACCTGTGCTTTACCATGTATAGGGAGTGTACTATGTGCATCTGACATAGTCAACCCTCAAGCACCATCCTCAATACTGGCCCAGCAACAAGGTAAGTCACCCTTCCTATCAATTACTGAATGGAGTAGTATGTTATCATAGTTGTATGTATGATATGGATGCAAGCATACAAGGGAATTGGGTGGCTGAATGGGACAGCAGCAGACAGCTATATGGGACAGCAGGAAATTCACAACAAATACTGGTGTCAACATACTAGGCAGCACTACAGAAGGTGACAACCCCCACCGCAGTACATATCATGGCCCAAATAACTGTGGAGTGTCAAAAGGTCACACACATGGTTGTCAATGAGGGTCACATACCCACCACCAGCCTCAAACAGCAGGGCAGGTATAGATGACCATAAAGAAAGGCTGGGCTAAGGCTCCCAAATGATGGCAATGTGAACAGGCCCCCACCAGACCTACTCAGACATACTACAACAGGTCTGGCAGTTGCATACTAGTTCTGATGGGTAAGAAGTCTGAAACTGAAATTTATACCATTAACAGCTAACATGTGTACTCTACTGATATGACTCTTTTCTGCATGATAGGTCACAATACAATATGCAATGGAAGCCAACAGAGTAACCAGAATACCAGTATAGTCATTGCAAATGTTTAAAGTCTGCAGGTGTGCAGCCCCCCCCCAAAAAAAAATCCCATGTAGAAATGCAGTAACAGATGGCCTGCAGCACTCTCAAATGGCCTACAGTCCTCTGGCAAAGGCCCATGCCTCACCCATAGTGCCAATGTATGGAATGTCAGGGGGTCCTAATTAACAACCTAACACAGTAAACAGAAAAAAATGCAAGTTCATGTTGACCAAGGCCAGTAGCATGCCTCCCCATGTCCTACTGTAGGGACTGTGGACCTAACCATAAATACTACTGGGATAAAGGCCCAACTATAGGGATACCTCTGAGATATTGCTTACATAATGTTAGTAAGAGGATAGAAAAACAGAGGGGGTGTAGAAGCATGAATGTCATGGAGTGTGTGAAGTCTGAAGGTCTAATGTCCACCCATACTACACCCTGACTGCAAACCCTTGAATGAACAGCCACAAAACGGCTTGTAAACCACAATGTGAAGGTAAACTAACCAGATACATGAGTTCTGCCTCTGGATAACCTGGGTGTATCTGTACACCTGCGAGGTATGGCCCCAGCAGGATATGGCCATTCCTTAAAGTTGAGAAAAGCACAAGGAGGGGATCCCCAGCCAGAATATTAACAAGGTGCTGGACCATTTACACAGAACCAGCAGTCTATTGTCTGTAGCTACCCCTCCACAATGGCAGGAGTGTGCCAGAATGTGTAGTCTATGCCTCAGAATAGTGGTCTCAGCTTCATTCATCTTGTATTTCCTTGGTAAATAACTGTGAGGAAAGAATGATAACCATCAGTAGTTGATGACATGATACATCATAGTCTAAAACAATACATATGTCAGAAAATCTATGCTACAACCAACCATTTTACACAAGCAGCACAGACAGCAATAGTTACTGTATCCCCCGTATGTTACGCCCATTGTGCCTCCATATTGGCAACTTGTCTACAGATAACCTGCAGAAACAGTTTGCTAGGTATAACTGTAGCACACAAAACCCTGAACTGGAGTCCAACTCAACCTGGAATGGATGCACACACTCAATATAGGTCATACTGGGCATGCTCCCACACTTAGAGAAATGAAGCCCAAGTCTGACAACACAGTGGACTACAGATATCTGTTATTCGCAGATGTCTGTGCAAACACACCAAATTGTACACCATTAATACTTCACACACACACACACACACACACACACACACACACACACACACACACACACACACACACACACACACACACTGGATAGGAATACTCACATATATCTAAGGCCAACATAATATAATATGTCAAAAATACACACACCGAGACATGGGGAAGAGAGAGACAGACAGTGACAGAGAGAATCCCATTATGAGGTCTTTCCCAACCAGTACCCTATTGGCCTATATCACATGATGTGCTGATGTCATTTACTGTAGAAATTCCTTTGGTTAGCCCTCAGCCCTATAGTCTCATTGGTGCTTATAATAACTGTGTAACACTATAGTACAAATATGTATCCATGTAGCAGTTGTAATCTCAGTCGTGTCAAATGTAAAGTTGTGTGTGAGTGTGTGTGTGTGTGTGTGTGTGTGTTTCTAGATTAATGTGTTTGAGGCCATTCACACTCATTACACTTCCCATTGCCCTACTTTAGCACTCCTGCTGATATCAGTCACCATGAAATAACCCTTTGGGAAGATTGCAGTCCTATAAGCTCAGTGGTGCTTGTGATAAATGTGTAATACTATAGTGTAGCAAACTAGTTAGGTAGGAGTTCTAACCCCGTTCATGGCAACTATGAAAATGTGTGTGTTTGTGTGGGAAAGTGTGTGTGTGTCTTTGCATGTGTGTCTTTGTAGAGAGATGATTTTGAAGCCATTCACACTCACTACACTTCATTTACGCCTCCTTTAGCACTGCTGCTGATGTCACTCACCTTCAAAGATAACTTTGGACAGCTGTCCAGCATATACGCTCTGTGGCACTTGTGATAACTGTGTAATACTGTAGTTTAGCAAACTAGTTAGATAGGAGTTCTACTCCCAATCCTGGCAACTGTAAAAATGTTTGTGTGAGAGAATGTGTGTGTGTGTCTTTGTCTTGTAGAGAGATGATTTCGAGGCCATTCACACTGACTACACTTCATTTATGCCTCATTTAGCACTGCTGCTAATGTCACTCACCTTCAAAGATACCTTTGGACAGCTGTTCAGCATATAAGCTCTGTGGCGCTTGTGATAACTGTGTAATACTGTAGTGTAGCAAACTAATTAGATAGGAATTCTACTCCCAATCATGGCAACTGTAAAAATGTTTGTGTGAGAGAGTGTGTGTGTCTTTGTGGAGACCTGATTTTGTGGCCTTTCACACTTACTACACTTCCCTTACCCCTCCTTTAGCACTGCTGCTGATGTCACTCACCTTCAAAAATAATAATAATAAGGCATCATTGGGGTGGCAAGACACTTATCCAGTACAAATAAAATAGCAAGAAGTTCATTCTGAAGAAGTTCACGGACGAAAGCGCAATAAAGACACTTATCCAGTACCCAGAAACCCAGTGCTGACAGATGTAGGACATCTGTGGCAAGTCATTGGGTTCTTTTAATCATGTCATCCCAAGCAGAGAGGTACTAGATCCCCTGAGAATGACACAAAACACATAAGCCAATGTTGCAGTCAATCATCTGTTGATGGTACCACAGCATCATTCTGGGTGATGGCAGTACACTGCTCAGGGCTACTGTCACACCTGCCTGGACCACATAGTCAAAGGGTTCAACCATGTCTCTTGTCATGTAGTCCAGGGTGGTGTGTCCCAAGTCATTCACACCCACATGGATACAGAGTGTTACTCTTAGTTGTTGTGGAGTGCCATGACTGGTTGTGTCATGTGCTGGATGCTGGCATGTGATAGATATTTGGCTGTTAGCTGCTCCATATTCAACTTAGTGAGTGGGATATGTGTGTGCCTCAGTATTGAGTTACCCATGATCACTGTATTGTGCAAGGTGGTTAGCCTTAGCAGATTAGGATGAAGGGCACTGTGTAGGTTAAATATGTGTCCCTTGGCATGTGGCATGTCATGGTGTCTGAGTGGGTGTCTGTCTTGCTGGTCTGTGCTGTTTGGGTAAATGTCCATTAAGTGGCTCTGTGAAGGTGGGTGCGTGGCTTTGCACTGTATATCATGGCTGTCAAAGTGGATGTCATGGTGAGCTATGTGTTCCACATGGTGTGGTGCAGGTGTTGATCTTATCCTCTTGACCTGCTAGTCAAGTCTTTGCTGGAGAGTGCATATGTCCACATTGGGTGATATACAGGTAACTCTCACAGGTCTGAGTGTTTGGAGTTTAGAGGGGAGGGTTGTCTGTGTACATGAGGCAGTTGCAACAGTACCTCAAAATGGACATGCGCACCAGGTTAATGGGTGAAAGCACAGAAAACTGCCCTTCAGTCATGCCAGGAGGGGTGGACATAACTAGTAAGTACTGGGGCTACTTCTGTGATGACTGAGTACTGCTGACAGCTCCCAGGTGTGCCACACTTCTTGATACAATAACCTAGTGAAGTGCCAAGCCATAACGCTGTTTGAAGTGCAAGACAGAAAGAACTAGCATGCTGTATGGGTGGAACACAAGGAAGACTTTTTGCCACCTGTAATACTTTACCTCAGCTGTGTAATTATCAGCAGCTTTGGCCATGTGAAATTTAAATAGGCTCTGTAGCGCATGTGGTAACTGTTTAACACTATAGTAGACATAACTAGATGGGCAGGCATTCTAATCCCAATACTGACAAGTGTATGTATCATGTACTGTCTGGCTTATACAATGCACTACCCTTTACACTTCCCCTCACTCCAGTTTAGTAGTCCTGTTGATGTCATCCACCTTAGGAGTACCTTTGGACTAGGTGGAAATGTATAATCTCTGTGGCGCATCTGATAACTGTGTAGCACTATAGCAAAAATACCTAGATAGGCAGGAGTTCTAATCCCAATACTGGCAACTGTTTGTGTGTGTGTGTTTGTGTGTGTGTGGATCATATCTTGTGTGGCTTATACCATTTTGATGTGCACCATACACGGCTAGTGACCACCTCCTGCTGCCATTACTTTATACAGTGTGGTAACAACATCCGCCTCACATGCAGCAGGTTAAACCATTGTACAGTCCTCTGTACAGATGTGTCTGGAATATCCATATGTTTGAAACCTATAGGTGTAGACTGACATATTGTGGTCCTAATTAGTATGTAAGAGGAACACCTTGCATCTTAACAGGGGTGTACACAATTTATATCCACTGTATACCATTAATGTGTCACACATGTCCCTACTTTAGGCCATTTGTCCAGCCCATTTTACTGGCCTCTGTCCAGACGTCTTGGCACTGACAAGTTGTAACGTATGCTATATGAATGTTGAATTTATGTCAGATAGGCCCCAGTCGTGACCACTGTGATGCAATGTAGTTAACCCCAGCATAAGTGAACACGCACAAAAAGCAATAAAGCTGTTACATAAAGCTATATAGCTATTACTGATGGTTGTGCTCATGGTAAATTGCATGCCCTTCACATGCCTGGGGTATTGCCGGGCAACAGCAGAACAATGTCATACTCACCAGCTTCAGGCTGTGTCCCATATGCAGATCAGAGGGTCCTAGGTAGTTGTGAGAGGGAGTTATTGTCAACAGACTCACATGTGGCCCTGGTACAGAATGGATGCAGCATGTCTGCACATTTACAGTACTAACTCCAATAATACACAATGTTTTGTCCTCACCATAGATATGCACCTCTGTGCAATAGAAAACCCCATCCACAACTGCAATTGGACCTGACACATGGATGTAGATACAATACAGATACGTGTATGTCTGATACTTTAGTGTACTAATTCCCACTGGGCCCATACCTGCATGCTCCTCATCCAGTGTGTGTGCGTGCAACCCACCTCCACAATGCTTTCCTCAGCTTCATGGCTTGTGCTTTGGGCGGGTGCTCCAAGGTTGTTGAAGAGCTCCTCAGTGGGTGTCAGTGTGGGCTGGATGGCTGGGTCCCCACCTGTGGCTAGCCAGTCCCTCGCTACAGCAGCAGCCCATTGACGGACATGGCAGATGAGTTCAGTGGCCTGATGCTGCACCTGCTCATAAGTTCTGCAGTGCAGGCCAGCATCATTTACCCTGTGGACCAGACTGTTCCACAGGGTGGTCCTCTCCCACACATCTTCTGCTCTCCATCCAAATAACAGGGCATAATGTTCAATCAAATATTGAGTGATGATGTTAGTTTCCCCAACAGGGAATGCTAGTAGGTGAGCCCTGTGCATGTTACCTGGAAGGCATAAACAGGAAAAAGGTCACAGTGCCTCATACTGTTGTCAAATTACACATTAACAGTGGATATTACTTGAAAATGATCCACACTACACCGTAACCCTCCAAGCTATCATGGCTATAGCAGCTTGCATTACACTCCTGGCCCTGAGCTATCTTATTTCCCCCAATGTTGGACACTTGATTGCATAATCCTCTTTTCTCCATTCATTTCTGTGTAGAGGGTTGACAGTGGCCATCTTCCATGTGGATAGTGGCAGGTCTGTGTTTGACTGTGGTGTGTGATGGAGCTGTGAGCACATGCCTGAGTTCATGTAGGAGGCAGACAATGATGTTATTATGCCCCATGGAGATATGCTGTTGTTGCCATCAGTAGGCAATATGTACATGCTCAACATTGCTGAGGGGAGGAGTGTGGATGATGTGCATATCCCCCTGTACAATGGGGGTGGACAGGGTGGCAATGTTCCCACCTAACCTGTCTGATGCAAGTTGCCTATATCCATGGCATGTGTGTATGAGGTGTTCTTTACCCCCAGTATAGGGTGAATTGTGTTGTTTCTTCTGAGACTGACAACATATTGTATGTGGAGACACTGTTGAAATTGTCCTTGGTGGTGTGGATATGTCTGATTTGTAGTCATAGTCAGCCTTATAGGAAGTCACCTGTGAACTTGCATGCTTGCTCATATAGAAGTGGACTTGCTTCCAAGTTGTTGCCTGCACTTATATGTCCCTGTACAGCCAATATAGCAACCTACTGTATTATGTGGTTTGTGTATTGCTGTTGTCCACCAAAGGGGATTACTCTACCTTGGTGGAGGCTGGTTATACAGGTCTGGTACTGCTGAGTCCACATAGCTACAGTGGATATAAAGGGTACACAACCCTGTTACAATGCCTGGTATTTGTGCAATTGTTACATGACACCACAATAACTCATTTCAAAACAATTCCCACCTTTAATGTGACCTATAGCATTTACAATTCAATTGAAAACATAACAATCTGGTCTGTGAAAACATATGGAAATAATAATCAGTACAATAAGCCAGTTGAAAGACTGTGCACATCCTTATATTGATATGTTGTGTATGCACATCTTGAGATGGTTATAGCATTCATTCATCTTGGTTTGGTCTCTAAAATCATGCACATCTTCACTTGGCAATAGTTGCTCACTTTCCTAGAAACACCTTTGATTGTTTTTCAATGGAATTGTACAGGTTAGGGGTTACAATCAAAATGAGAAACATTTTGAAATGATCTTCTATGGTCTGATTCTCATACAGCACACAAATCTGACATTCCAACAGGGATGTGTACACTTGTGATAGCCACTGTATATAGGTGTTGATATAGCTGGTAGTGGTAGGCATGGACAGAGGGTCATAACATAGTTGGACGCTTCTCCGATTACTACCTGATAATCATGCCTACGCTAATAACCATATCAGTGTCAGGGCAATGCAACAACCAGTAGCTGTATACATTTATGTCTGTTGTATGCACTGACACTGATATTACACACATGTGCAACATGCACAACCTATGTACCTGACTGCTTGAAACCCATTTGATTAGTTTTGTGCCTTCCAGCTGAACATATGCATACATAGATGTGCTCAGGGAATACCTGGTGTACATTTCTGTTCTATGTTAGTATGGCACACTGTATTTACTGTCTTGCTGCTCAATCATGCTTTTCAACCTGTTATAGCAGTACGTCTGGACAATGGCACTCATAAATGAGTGACAAAAGGGACATCAATATTGATACTGTATTACTATATCTGCACCATACATTAGTAAGTTGATTGCACAGTAGGCTTTGACATCATTGTGATAAACTGGAATATGTCCAACAGTCATACGTAGGCTATTATGTTACAATGTCATTGCTCACAGATCTGCCAATGGTTTGGCTGACATAATGCTGGTATATGTGTATGTGACTACAGATATCAGTCACAAATGTGCTTATTGTCCAGCAGAACACTATACAGTTGAATGTTACTAATTCAATATATCACATGCAGTTCAACACACATGTCTGCAACAGTACTTTACTATGCACATGCCATATATAGATCTCTTAGCTTTACAAGACAAACATATGTCATACTTATATTCAGAGGTAACATATGGCTAAAGGCAACATCCCATTTACTGGCCTAGCAGTGACACAGTCACAACTGTTTGACAGACACCCCAGCGGTTGTCATATATGAGCTGTCCTTTCCCAGGGTGAGTCAGACTCCTGAGCTCTGTGTGATCCTCTTCGCATTCTCTTAAAGCATCACATCTGGACAAAGCCTAAAATGATGAAGGGATAAATAGGGACAGGCTTTAAATATTCCTGTTACAAACATAGGAAGTTTGTAGAATGATACATTTGGCATTACCGTGGAGTCTTAAACTCTAGTGTTTGTCATTACTTGATGACTTCAATCCTCAGCTATTTGCCAGAAAAGTACAGATTTCAGGAGAAACAAACAAAATCTATGATGGGAAAATCTGGACATTCTGTGATGATCTGTACAGTTTAGAGGTATGGCTGTGATCTCTCCCACTACAGAGAGGGCCGGATGCTATGGTCATAGTAGCTGTTCAGCAGGACATTAGTACAGCAAGTCTTGTTGGGACATATATTCCTCCAAATCATATTTCCCATTATTACAGACCAAGTACTACATTCAATTACATGCTTACATGTTCCACTTACCTTTTTTCTTCTCTTTTCCAGTTTATGTTTTATTTTTCTCTCTCTCTCTCTCTCTCTCTCTCTCTGTGCTCTACAGGGATAGAGCTGGTTTGAATAGGTGGCAGCATGGCTTTTGTAGGTGATGCTCATGACCAGGTGATGGCCTGTGCACCTATTGGTGTTCCCCATGTGTCAATTGCATTCAGAGCAGCAGTGTAGTTCTTCCAATAGCCAATGTCATGGCAACACACTCCTATAATTGAGTACTCCATGTTGGCATTGGCCCTTTCCCTTACTTGTAAGGAAGACATCCTGGAGTTGTGTGAGTTACTACCTCTCACAACAAGACTTGTGGAAACAAGCCAACTAAATGGTGGAGAAGGTTCAAGAAATGTGAGTATTGCTGTTATATGTTTGGAATACTGCTAGTTTAACAGGGTTTCTCTGCACATGCTAATTATACATGGGTTTCAGTCTGGCAAAGTTCTGTCTCTGCATAGCTCTCAACTGTAGGGCAATCCACATAATGGCCACAGGTAAGCCTATTATGTTTGGTCTGTACCACAGACAGGTGTTGTCCTTGGCAAATCAGTAGCATACTCTGGTGATTGCATTCTGTAAATGGTGACATCCATTTGTTTTTCTGACTTTATGTCCCTCAGAAAAGATATGTTACAACAAACACTGTAACACCAGCAACTTTCTCAATGTATAACAGCAATATTTCAAGTATGGTCATGTATTTGGGCTTCTGTCCAACAATTATGTCAGGCTTTGTCCAAATGTCATACAGTAGGAGGTTGATAAGTATACTGGTCTATCATTATTTAGTGCTGTCATTCCTGCTGGGAAAGGCTGGGAAGCATGTTGAGGTCTGTACATTCAAGAGGTTGGTGTATAGAGAATGTTCTTAGATGCACTTGTAACATATTTTATGTGGGGGAGAGTAACACATTTTTTAAAACTAGGCTGTTAGAACATGTGAGACATATTACTGATAAGAAAGATGAAAGTTCTATAGCCGTGCATTTGAATAAATCTCACCATGGGTACATTAGTGAGTTCCAAGGTACTGTTTGTGAAAAGGTCTGTTCCTCAGTTTGATGAAACATTCATAAAAGGACAATTGTGTTACAGACTCAATGTATTAATATTAAATGTGATACTTTATCCCGTAGGGGGTTAAATGAGGAGTGTAATTGGAGGTTGTGTATTTAATTATGTAATTGTTAATTGCTTCTTGTGATTAAGGCATATATTTCTTGTAAGTTTTTACTCCTTGAAGGCTTTGGCTAAGACATCAGAATATAATAAATGTGTGAATTACTGGCTGGTTGTATTGCTCTTTGCTATGTTCAGACATTTTAGTTGTTTTGCTAAGAGGTTGTTGTATGTCTGGCCATTGTGTATGACCTATCATGATTTTGTAGCAGTGTACTGTTCACTTATTTATTTGGACGGGTGGGGGGGGGGGCTGATGTGAGTGTCATGGCTCCTTTCTATCCAACTGTGCATACTGCCCCAGTTATGGGTGGTCTATCAGCAGCATATGTTTGTATGGGCATTTTGGGACATATTTATTTGCAGTTTGTTTACCAGGATAGCCATTGGGCCTCAAGGAGCCTGTTTTAAAATGGAGTCCTGTGGAGAAAAGCTCCAGAAAAATATGAATACATAGTCCACAAAAAGTACAAATCTTTAGTACACATTTCTAATAAACATTGCAGTGATGATAAAGAACAAATCAACACAATTTTTAATTAACTATCTATATCAAACAAATTTGAATTACCTATCTATATCAAACAAAGCTCCTCATTAGCACTCTTCAAGAAAAATCTTGATGATTGGATGGGAAATAGGAAATTCACCCCGGGGATCACCTCTGTGGCTCTGCTCGACAGTGACACAGGAAAATACATTTTCTTGGGTGGCAAAAGCCAGGATACCTTTTTGGCTGGGCTTGTATAGGCCCCAGGGACGATAGCCTAGTACCTACCTATGAACCTATGAACCTATGAATTACAAGAATTGCATCCGCTTTTTTTTTTTTTTGTAGCATAAGGTAATTATTAGTTGTTGGTCATATGCATCCCTAATGGTGAAGAAACTAAGGAGGCAGAGGTAGGCACATGAGTATGAAAATATAGGAAGAAACTGTAGTCAGGATTAAGTAGGATGGGAGGAAGAGCATTTCCATTATGAAGTAAGGTGTGAGTGCAGTGAGTTTTTGAACAAGGAGAGACTGACAATGGTGCGGATGGGAGAAGGGAGAAAGTTCCAAAGGTGAGCTAGATAGAAGGACATGAGGTGGTGCTCAGCTGGACATGTGGGTTTGTGCAATTTAATAAGGTTTTGACAATTTGATCTCAGGAGTCGATCTGGTTTGTGAATTTCAAAGGTGTTTGCTAGGGAGGGGCAAAGATGGGTTATGAATGACTTTATGTGCTTGGATAAGTTGGGTATAAGTTAGGAAGTTTTTATATATATATATATATATATATATATATATATATATATATATATATATATATATATATATTGTGTATATACATATATATATATATATATATATATATATATATATATATATATATATACATATATATATATATCTATATAGGGTCTATATAACTTCGTTGAAATGGCAGAAGTTCGAACACCATATGTTCGAACTTCTAACCTCGAAGTGGAAAACTATCGAAGGCTTAAAAAATCATTGTTCCAAAAAACACACACACAACACAAGCACACCAAAAAAACAGCAATCCACACACATACACTTAAAATCCTACATCTAACCCTACACTAAACTGTGCATACACTACTATCTATCCACTTACCTTAACCCAAACCCTAACCCTAAGGTCAGTCACTATCGCACACTCACCGGACCAGCGCCCTAACCCTAACTCACCTATCCCGCCCTAACCCTAAAGTCTGTCACTATCGCACACCCACCTCACCCGCACCCTAACCATAACTCACCTAACCCACCCCCCCCCCCCCCCCCCCCCCCCCCCCCCCCCCCCCCCCCCCCCCCCCCCCCCCCCCCCCCCCCCCCCCCCCCCCCCCCCCCCCCCCCCCCCCCCCCCCCCCCCCCCCCCCCCCCCCCCCCCCCCCCCCCCCCCCCCCCCCCCCCCCCCCCCCCCCCCCCCCCCCCCCCCCCCCCCCCCCCCCCCCCCCCCCCCCCCCCCCCCCCCCCCCCCCCCCCCCCCCCCCCCCCCCCCCCCCCCCCCCCCCCCCCCCCCCCCCCCCCCCCCCCCCCCCCCCCGCCCCCCCCCCCCCCCCCCCCCCCCGGGGGGGGGGGGGGGGGGGGGGGGGGGGGGGGGGGGGGGGGGGGGGGGGGGGGGGGGGGGGGGGGGGGGGGGGGGGGGGGGGGGGGGGGGGGGGGGGGGGGGGGGGGGGGGGGGGGGGGGGGGGGGGGGGGGGGGGGGGGGGGGGGGGGGGGGGGGGG